>NW_015150748.1:927722-962290 GCF_000732505.1 Cyprinodon variegatus
GTGTTGTTCAGCATGGGAGTGAGTAGAAAATGAAGGCTAATCATGTTTTGGGTGTACTATTCCTTTAATCTGTGTTGACCTATTCTACTTTTATCATTTCTGAAAGTAAAAGTATATTCACATGCACACAGATAATAGTTTTGCTCAGGTTTGATCTTTGGAAAACGATCTGTAGATTCATTCAGGTACACCAACAAAAAAACATTTCCGTGTCCATGTAGACATGCGAATCACTATTGACCTTCTGTGAAAATCTGTTTTAATACATGCAAGTCTTTTGAAGATAAGGCCCTAAATGTGCACATAAACACTTGAATAATCAGGGACAACATGCATAATTATATGAAAATCTCAATTATAAGCAAAGGGAAATGTAACATGGTAAAACCAACAACAAAATATGGCAAGACCTATTCAGACATGATAGATGACAAGAACTTTAGAAAACGCAACAGAAAAATGCTAACCTCAAATCATAATACTTTGTGCAAACTACAGGCTTCACATTTGTTTAGCTTTAAAGAGAATAAGTTTAAATTGTTGGAGGAACCTAGTTGAAGTTTTTCGATTTGGTTTGAAGAGCATTTCATTACTCAGGATGATTTAGCAACAGTGTTACTCTATCCATGCAAACATGCAAGCTAAGCCCACATGTAAAAAACACAAACACACCGTGCTCTGATCTTTACGTGTTACGGTTTGTGCTACAAGCCGTCATACGCACATGCACAGTGTTGCATCAGTGCAAGGTCTAGATCATATCAACCTTGCTTTCCACTCGGAGTCTATTCATCTTTTCAATACCCCTTTCTCTCCTTCTCTTTGTGTCGTTTCTTTCTCCCTCTGAGAAAATAATGGTGAAGGTCTCTCTGGGAAGGCTGGAGAGTACACACTCAGAGAGCACTGCCAAGAATAACACGCTCACACACAGACGTGTGCACACCGACCGACAAGCACACAGCCGAATGACATCACTGTTCTTTTTGTTTTATGGAGCTGTAATGACAGAGATTCTCATTTCTCTCCCCACTTCTTTCCACTCTTTTCTTCCTTTTTCTCTTGTTTCTTTGTGTCTTCTCGAACAACACACTTACAGACACACACAGACTCACATCTGCTGTCAATTATAAAATAAAGTACGTGTACAGTTCGGGCATTTAGCGGTTTTATCACATGACCAGCTGACCTCTCTGAGGGATTTTTTTTATGTAGTCTACTGCTGTGGAGCAGGTGGCTGAAAAACCCAAGGCTTTGATTTAATGTTTATGTGGATTTTGTTTTTACAAATTTAAGCATTCAGAATAGTGTTTTAAACTCAGGATGCTTTATACTTCAGTTTTTTGTTTTCAAGGGAATATTCAATTAAATTAATAAAGTTGTATTTTTTTTTATATATATATATATATATATATATAATTGCTCAGAAGGGCCCATATTACGCCGATTGTAAAAACTCTTCATTGGCTCCCAGTTTAAAATCCTGGTTCTGACCTTCAGGGTTTTGCATGGTCAGGCTCCCTCCTACGTTAAAGACTTGTTGTTTCCTTATACCCCCCCACGGAGGCTGAGGTCTCAGGACCAGAACCTGCTCATGGTCCCTTGTACTCATTGCAGCATCAGGGGAGAACGCTCCTTTCAGGCGGTCGCGCCGGCGCTCTGGAACGATCTTCAGACTTCCTTGCGTTAACTTGATTCTATTGATATTTTTAATAGTGAAGTGAAAATCTATTGGTTTAAGAAAACATTTTAATTCCAATAGATTAAGGGTTGTTTTATGACCATGTCTTTTGTGACTGTAAATGTATTTTAATTTTGTGAAGCACTTTGTGACCTCTATGTCTGTGAAAGGTGCCATATAAATAAACATTACTTACTTACTTTTTTATGTTGTTTAGGCCATTCAAAGTTAACTATAGCCATAAATATGTTAAAAATGCCTTTGACAGTATTAGGCAGTAATAATTTGTTATACTAGTTGTCAGGTGCTGTTTTTTTTTAGTCCATGGTAAGACACTTGCCTTCACTGCTACCTCCCCCCTACCACAACAGAAATGATCACTGATCAGAGGAGGGGGCCTGTTGTTTATTGGGAAACAATCAAGGTAGCTGCTTCTTGAAGAGGGAAAATAAACACAGCTCTATGTATAGCAGGGATGAGCACATGTTTCTTCAGGATGGAGGGGCTGCTGTAAAGAGAGCAGATTTTAAGAGGATCACTTAGACAAGCATGAGTAAAAGACATGAAAAATTACACTCTGGCCTCGATTTTAATTGAGGAAAAGTATTATAATTAACTAAAAGCCCCAAATAGTTGGTTTTGCATGATATAGGCACTTAAAATTAAGAGAATGTATTCATGTAAAATATATTAACTAAACTGAAATTTGGCTACAGAAGCAGCACTTTTTAAAATAGATAATATATCTATCTATCTATCTATCTATCTATCTATCTATCTATATATATATATATATATATATCTATATATATATATACACACACACACACGTCTAGATTTTATGGTCTATCGAGGGTCCTTAATGGTAATCCTTGGACTCTTTCTTACCTCAAAGGTGACATTTTGAGGTTTGCCCAACTCTGATACATCTTTTTGTTTTTATGATGGCTCTATTTTAATAAAAATGCACATAGCATCTGGTATCTGGAGTCATTTATGTAAAGCCTTATTGCCCTTTCCTGACTTAGGCAAATTGCACAGCAGCCATTCCTCAGTAACCCCCATATCTTAGCCATAATTTTTAACTCACCCTTTCTCTCATCTGTTATTTCATCAGGATAAATAGGATTCTTTAAAAAGGCCTGGACATTTTGAAATTGTATAGAACTTTGTATATTTTCTATAGACTGTGAAGCTGCAGAGGGTATACATTTACACTTTTGTACTTTTTGTTTGATATCTGTGTCATTTCCATTTAAAAAAATACTCTCTGGTTGAATAAAGTAACTCTAAGTCAATATTTCCAAGAGTAATGAATAGTTTTTGCCTTGCCAGTATTTTCCTAGAAGTTCTGATAAGGAGCAAAGCAGAACTGAGTTTGGATTTTTGTTGCATGGCCAACCAACTCACATAGGGTTATGTGCTTCCTTTTTGTCTTTTTAACAGAGCAAATAGACAAGAAATTGTTTTTTCATTCTGCTCTGTTTAACTATTGACTTTCCTTCTTTGACTATTTAACAGTAGCTTTATTTTAATTTCTTACCAATGTGTCCCCAAACAACCATTTCCCTAAATGCATCTCTGTAAAAACAAAAATGTCTTAATAACAATTGCTGCAGTAAATTACAAAACAGATTATTAATGGTGATTGTTTCAAATAGTACAATCTAAACTCTGTCCATCTTAGTGAAACATTGTTTTATTTGTGTTTTAGTCCACAGTCCTCCTGCTGGGAGTCCAGAGCGTCCAGCTGTGGCAATCTCCCCTCTTCGTCCTCAGAGCTCCTCTCCCTCACGTTGCCCTGGCCAGTCGGGTCGTCCCCTCTCCATGGTGTCACCAGGACCCAGTTTAGGCCCCTCCCCACTGTCCTCCCCAGCTTCAAGACCCATCCTCCCCCTCTCTTCCCCTCTCTCCTGTCTCACACCTCCCAACGTCTCAGCGGTGTTCCTGAACGGGGAGCCAGCCAGTCCGCTGCAGCCGCCTTCTCCTGGTCCCTCCCACGCTTCACCCCAGGGTGCCCTGGCACCCAAAGTGGAGAAGGTAAGCCTTGTCCCACTTAAAATAAAAGAAAATCCTTTTCACCATACTTACATATTTGAAGTTCTTGATTTATTTTTTTTACCAGCAACTAAAGGAAAGACAATAAATTAATTAATTAATTCATATACTTTTTGATTTAACAGAAACCAGTAAAATTACACATTTAACACATACTAAATGTATGTTTATGTGTATAAAATAGTGTTTCAAAATAAAAACAAAAATCTTTTCATCATGTTGGCATGAATTTCTCAAAAATGATTTAAGCCTATGACAATTTTTAAAAAGGCAAGCACCTTGTGCTAATGTTTATTCTCCCAGTATTTCTTGTCCCTTTTGGTTTAATGAACCCTCCAACTGGAAGAGGTTTTTATCAAACCTCCTTGTGTTTGTAGGTCTGTATTGTGCAGGTCTCAGTCTGCGTGTGTGCATGCACTGCCTGTGTAGACTTGCTTAGTGTCATTTGCCCAGGGATTCGGTACAACTGTTCAGCGGACCCTCGGGCAGCGGCAGTGAAGGATGCTGTGGAAAGCTTGCATTTGTCTCAGCTCCATTTGTTTCTCTGCTGGCTTCACTCTCTGGGACAGCTAATCTAACGACATGGCTGCCTGACAAACAGCTCATTGACTGTGGAACAGCATGCAGAGGCTTTGTTTACATCAGAGATAGCCTGGAATCCTCCTGTAAAAGCTGGAATCTGAGTTACAGTATGCCCCACATTTTGGTCATCTTACAAAATGTGAGGTCGGTAATTCTTGTATCCAACCGCTGAAATTCAACACAGGAGCCTGGAAAGGGCATATCTTTAAAAGGAATATGATAGCCTTTTAAAACCATATATTTTTTATTTTTAACTCCTGTCTTAATTTCTTTGCTGCTGCTTTTACTTTGATTATGTTAATTATTTTATTGTTTAAAATTATGATGTTTACTGTTCTTGTTGCTCAGCACTTTGGTCGGTGGCTGCTTCTTTTTAAGTGCTTTTTAAATAAAATTGGCTTAAATTAAATGTTTATTACCAGTAAATCTTGTTAAAATGTATATCCATCCATAGATGCATCTAGATGTCCCTCCTCACATCCATCAGCCTATTTGTTCATTTGTCCATCCATCTATCCCTCTATCCTGCCCTCCACAAGTCCATTTATTACTGCAGAATAAGTAACAATCCTTAAATGAAATAAATTTATCTCCTAAAACTATTACTATATGATTAAGTCAAAGTCTTCCCACCATATTATGCTTTTACTGCTTTGAGCAGTTGAAAGGAGAGATAATGGGTCTGAAGTTAAGTGTGGCCCTCACACAGTCACTCTTTGCTTCAGCGGAAATGACAAAGCAGCTATGCTGACACAGTTTAGGTTAAATCAGTGTTTGACATGCTGTCTGGAGCACAGCTGCTCTTACAGACCATATTGGTCTGGATACAGGGTTTTTGGAAGCACCGGTTTCCAAAAAGTCTGTACTCACGGGGCAGCTGCCAAGGAAAAAAAGCTGTTGAGAGTGCTCAGAGGATTTCAGGACCTCTAAAAGGTTGATGCATGCCAGGAAACGTGGTGGAGATGGCTTAGATACTGCAGGCCTTAGTTTCCATTTAAACTAACCTGCTTTTTTCAAGTGTTTTGTTTTGTTCATTACTTTTTATTAACAGTGTCCAGATTGGCTGGAAAGCAGTTGCAAAATGCTGCCATCTTGGTTTTTAAGGCATGTTAAAGCATGAGGTTGGCATAAACCATCGAAATAGAACAGTTCTTCAGGTGTAATCCCATTTTATTCCTGGATTTTACTTGGATTTCCTCTCTTTATCCAGCATCCGCTCCACTAATTGTATCAACCCTCAGCCGGTGACTCTTGATTTCCAAACATGGAGCTGGAACTTCATCATATACAATCAAATATGAGATTTTCTTTCCGTATACTGTTTGCTTTCAAAACATTCTGCTTTGGTTATACATTAAAGGCAAAAAAAAGACAAAAACAAATGGATGAAGCAGAATGGTGGTTTGGAGGGTTACATGTGAGGGAATGCTGCTCTCTGGTGGTTGATTTAGAAACAGCAGTGTGTGTCTGCGTGAGATCTATAAAGAAATATCCATAAACAGACATTTATAGAGAAGCACATCTAATCACAGAAGGTGGATTAAACCTATAAGCGAGCAGATGAAAAAAGAGATGAAGTGATGAATCACTCTTTGTGTCGTCTTCAATCAACATCCCTTCTTCTTCTTCTATCTCTCTCAATAAAACACCTTTTCTTTTTAATCTTGTTTTCCTTCCCTTTCTCCTCTTTACTGTTTTTCTTCCCTCTTCTTTTCTTCCCCAAACCACTTCTCTCTTTTCTAAATTCTTCCTTTGTCTCACCACGTTCTCTTTGTTTTCTATTGTTTACCTGCCATCTCTGAAATTAGCATTCAGTCTGTTGTTTTTACAGGAAGCGAACATGTGCTGCCAAAGCTGGGAGTATTTTTTTCTGTTTTTGCATGTTTTACTGCCGTGCCACTATCCAAGCATCTGTGCATTATTCTAACAGCAAGCAATAAATGCTTTGTGTTTGATAAGGGGACAGCAGGTCGGAAACATTAAAATGTCTGTATTTGGAGAAAAGGACATATTTTCAAAGCGAATGCTCTTCAAAGATAGCTTGCTCTGCTATCTTTGGAGAGCAGGGGATGCATTTGGCTTTTGGTTGTAATCCTGCTGAGTCAAAATGTTTTCACACTCTCTCTGAGTGCTTGCTGGGGCACTTGTTCCTGTGCCATCCCTCCTCTGTAAGGCTGCGTTTGAGGAATGTGGATCGTTTGCAGTGATGCTTTTTGTTTTGGTTTTCATCAGCTACGCTGTGTGGGTTGTTTTATTAGGATCTTGGGAAGAATGCCAAGTACTGACATCAGAGTAGTTGATTCGGTTGTTTGTTTTGCATTTGACAGATGAATATATCAGCTAATTATGCTTCAACAAACAATCGTTACCATTACTGTGTAATGAATGTCAGTCAATGAAATGATCTGTAAAATGTTGTTTGGAAGATCATTAGGCTGAAATATTTCAGTAAAATTTCCCCTGGACTTTCTCCGCAGCCAGCATCAATAAACCTGCTTGTGTTTGCAAAGACATTTCACATTGCACGGTTCCCAGTTCTGCTTTCTTTAAAGAACAAGAAGAATTTATAAACCGGAGAAGAATTCATCTGGGTTTCCAATGCGGTTCCTAAAACCTGCCGACACTGATGCTGCTTTTAGCCTATTCAAATAAACTATGAAGAATTATATAATGGTATTTTATTATTTTAACCAGAATTTAAAGGTGATGTTAAATCTTATGTAGAAAAGAACAGACACAATTAAACCTGGCTTTATGTTTGTAGAACAAAAAACATTTTTTTGGAGTTGACCATTTAAATGGACATTATAAGCAAACCATCAGTTAGCACCAATAAAACTCTGTATTTTCTACAGAATCCAGATTACTTCCTTAGTATTCAGATTTTTCAAAGGCTGTCAGCATTTCCAAATCCACAGCAATCCATAATACAGGATGAAAGCTAAAAAAAGACAGATCATCTCCTTTTTACTTAGGGTAGCCATCCTGTTATCGACAGAAAACTTTGTTCTCTTTCCATTTCTCAAATTATTAATGATCCCAAGGCATGTAGTTGGAGAAGCTTTCTTTATTATTATTCGTATTATTCTTTATTATTAAAAAGCCTCACTAATACTAAAAAAATACACATATTAAAGCACAAAATTTGTTTCAATATATCCCAGTTCTTAATTCATTACTTTCATTAGGCTCAAATTTCTGTATTAAAAACCCTTTTATCTAATTTCATTTTTATCTTCTGGGGATTTTACTAGATTTTATGATTGTCCTTCCTTCCTTCCTTCCTTCCTTCCTTCCTTCCTTCCTTCCTTCCTTCCTTCCTTCCTTCCTTCCTTGATATAATGAGGTGAACTTTTACCATGTTTTTTTATTGTTTTTAATCTCTTTAATCCATGTTTTTAATGTGCTAGTTTTCCAGCTCTAACTTTCATTTCCTTCTCTCTGTCCATCCTCAGAAGGAGAGGAAAGCAGCAGGTTTGCTGAAGCTCTTATCGGGGGCTGCAGCCAAAAAGAAAGCCCGCTCGCCGCCGTCCTCTCCCCCCACACACGACCCCTCGCTGGGAGGCCAGGGCGCCGAGCCAACCCACCACCCTCACCACCTTCACTACCATGGCCGCTCGGGCTCCTGTCCATTGTCGTCACAGGGCCGAGCCGGCTCGTGCCCCATTGAGAGCGATATGCCAGGAGCAATAGGGCTGGAGCCGCTACACAGGAAGTCCGGCTCCCTGGATACCAACTTCCCCATGTCGCCCCCTGCTACACGTGCAGGCAGCGCTTTAATGGTCCTGCGGCCTGAGCCCAAACCTTTGTCAAGAGAGAGGTGGGTCCCTTTAAAACATGCACACATGCACGGTAAAGCTTGTTACATACTCTATCAGAACCGAGAGAATTGTTCCTTTTCTTAAGTTGACAAGAACAAGAAGAGCTAATTTTGATGGGCTATTCATACTTCACAAAAAAAAATCAGCTGCAGAACCATTAGAAAGGCCCATCTGCTGTAGTTTATGTCACACCTGCAAAACACAACAAAATGGCAGTGGGGGCATTTTTCAGATTGATAAAGAAGGAGGAGAAGGAGACCAACATGTGTAAAGCAGAGGAGGAAGAAGATTCCTTATTTGCAATGGCAGAACAAATAGGAGAAAAACGTTAACGTAGGTGACCTGTTTGATCTTTTAAAACAACAAGCATAATAGATTTCTGCACCTGTTAAAAAAAGTAGGAATATCAAACAAAAGGGGGAATCATTTCCGCCTTCGGCCACCTAACTCCTGAACAATCACACTAAAGTTGATGATGAGTAGAGAACAAGCAGCAATAACCAAAAAGGTACATCTGCAACAAGGAGAGGCAGATCAAAGTTGAGAGAAGTTGTAACCTTTGCTGAACGTATTATGTGATTGAAGCATGGGCTGTCTTCCCTGATGTTTTAAATGATATGTTACCCTTTTGCACTTTTATTCTGTCAGATCTGTTATGTAACTGTAGAATACTATAGTAAAAGCAGTGGGGTTGAGATAACTTTAATAATTTTACTCAGAGCTCATACACAATGTTTCAGATTTGTTCAAACTGTACGCTCAACAAACATAATTTTTTATGATATGAGCTCAAAGAACTAAAATGTTTTCCACATACACAATATAACCATTTCCGAATATTGTTCACAAACCAGTCTAATAAGTTCTAATTTCCAGAACTGGAATTCATGGACTGGGTCTTCCAAAGACGCGGTCTACCTGGACTGGGTCTTTCGAAGTCCATTAAAATAAGGAGACTGGAAGAGTTTTGGCTGTGAATTCAAACAGGTCTAGCCTTCTGCGGCTAAACCATCGCCAGTACTCTCTGTCGCCTAGAGCCGTGAGAGTTGACACACAAAGCAGAATAAAATACCCAACTTTAAAAAAAAAAAATGTCAATTTTTTTCCCTTGTTTTTATTGTAAAGTGAACAAAAAAAATACTATAGTCACGAGAATACACAGTGGTGACAACCACCGGGAGCATGACAAATAAAAGCAAATACAATGATATAAAATGGGTAGGAAGATATAAGTCAATCTAAACAATGTATGTATAAAAAATATATCTGCAAAAATCTCTTAAAGTCGTAGGGGAGTCATATTAAAATGTCAAATCATTCTGGCTTAAACATGTATATAAATGTAGTCTTTATCAGACGATATTGTCCCAAAAGTTAGAAAATTTCTATAAAAATAAAATCCTGTCTTAAAATCTGTGAGTTTTTTTTTTTTCCATTATTTTATGCAGGCCAGTTACTGTAGTTATACGTCAACTTGTACACCTAAATTCGGCCAATCATATATCAACTGTCATCTGTCCCAGTGTTCATGGGGATGGACGTCTGTGTCTTCAGCAGGCGTAGAGCTAACAGACCTGGCAGCGTAGCGAAGCAAGGGCTCAAACATGTACGACTGTAAACCTTCTACATCAAACCAAGCTTCTGCCGCCCTGGCGTCCTCTTCCACAACATCTTCGTCCCCGCTTTCCTCCTCTAAATAAAAAATGTATGACGGAGGAAACTCATCCACGACCTCCAACACAAAACTCTCCTCCTCTTGCATGTTTCCTCTGTCCATAGCGTTCTTTGACAGTGTCGTTGCTAAGTCACCAATTTAGTGCTACTTGGTCCCAATGGAATTTCCCATTGGGAACCTACTAGCACTAAGTTGCTAACTGGTTTGCAAGATGCTTCCAAGAAACCTGCCACAACCAAATGTGCTTGCGAACCTTCTATCACAACAATCCCGCCCCCTTGATAGTCGACCAATCACATTCACTTCATTGATTCGTGTAAAGTCGGGCACCGCTCGGGAGAATTCAGAAATGCAACGGTTGGAACAGCCGCTTCCCTACAACTTTAAATTACAGCCAAACCCATTTACAAAGTAACAAATAAAACATTTAGATAAATCATTAAATAACCATTTAAAAAGCTATTTTCATTCATTTCAGATGGAACTATTCACATACTTGTATTATATTAAACTGCACTTCCAATATTCACCACTGTTCGGCGCCAGGTACCTTTTTCCTCTGAGCACAGAGCAGCCGGTTTGCTTGGACACACAATGAATCACGGGATATCCACTGGATACACCGGACCCATCCTTCAAATCTGGCAAAAAGAAGGACGCATTTGTCGGCCGCATAACAAGGAGTCTTGGAATCTCACCAGGCCTCGGCGCTGCGCTATTACGTAATCGGCCTACGAATCTGGCCTTCAGATGACGCATCCCATGAATTTGAATTCAGCCCAAATCTGTGATAGGGAGCACTTCTCCTTTGCTGAGATGATCCATCCCACCTCACAGGTGTACCATCAAGATTGTGATTAGACACCATGATTAGTGCACAGGTGTTCCTTAAACCTTTGTTGAGAGTATATTTGTAGTGTTTTGGCCCTGAGTATTTTGTTCCATTGTTAGCAAATCAGAACATTTATACTACCATTTTTTTGTCAAAATGATTTCATTTATGGCTTTTTCCAATTCATCATTATAATACTTTTAGCAGCTATTAAAGGCAGATTGGAAATTGTATAAACTCTTTTGTTATGTAACTGAGCTTCTGTGAAACTAATGAGATATACGGCAGGACGAGGAACTAAGCAGACATTTAATAAACAATTGAAACTAAACACACTGAATCTGTGGGTGGTGGCATAACATATGGATCAGGTTTTACTTATTTTCATAGCCATTTGAAATTTGAGTCAATTATTTTGATTATGGCTAGAGTTACATTTGCTCTATTCAATGTGAAATACCAAGTTCTTAATGTAGCAGAGCATTACCCCTATTATCTTCATCCTGCCTTGTAAGTGCTGAAAGATAGAAAAAGAGGGAAAATTGACCTAAAAAGATAAGTGTTTAAACAGGACAACAGAACTAGAGGGAGTGGCAGCCTAGTGGTTTGGACAGAGAGCTTGGAATCCTGAGGTTCTGAGTTTGAGCCCCACTCCCAAAGACTGACACTCTGGGTCTCTGAGCAAGACCCTTAACCCCACACTGCTCCCCGGGCGCCACACAATGGTAGCCCACTGTTGTCCAACGGGATGGATTAAATGCAGAGGAAAATTTCTCCAACGTGAGATCAATAAAGTTCAATTATTATATTATTATTAACTAACAAATCAAGTTTTTGTTCGAACAAAGCCCCTACACCATCAGCTCTCTCACACTCTGCAGATCAACCCTTATCAGGATAACTCAAGAAGGGTTGCAAGAACTTGGTGGTTTTGTTGGCGCAGCTGTGGAAGCGAGTAAACATTCCTTGCGTCTTATGGAGTATGTAACGGCCTTTACTGTGCAGATGAAGACAAACAAAGATATTTCTAGCTCAGTAACAGCACATTTAAAATCATATACATGAGTCTACATCTGCAAATGACAGGAAATATCTTTAAACAGCTTTGTGAAATATTTGGTTGGAGAAATTTGGCAGCAAGGTTTAAAACAGTCCTGAGAGGGAAAGTGATAACTAAAGCATGAGCACCCAGAGGCACTTTGATAAACAATAACTCTTTTCTGTCTAGATCAGATTTCTGTATTGGACACATTTAAATATAAAAGTATGAATATTTGTCCTTATTGCTGCACCAACGGATCTTTACAAATGCCTCCTCTACCCCTTTTGCTTTTCATTTATCTCAAGTTCCAACCACAAGCTTCTATGTGTTTTTGTTCTATTTTATGTGAAACAGTAAAAAATAACTACTGTGAAGAGAAAATGTAAAGATTTAAGATTCTAAATGAATAAAAATCTAAAACGTTCAACTTCACCCTCTTACCTGATGCTTTGTAGCAAGACCATCCATCTTCTGTCACTCTTATCCCAAGCGGGGTCATGAGGGATGCTGGTGCCTATCTCCAGCTGTCTACTGACCAGAGGCAGGATACACCCTGGACAGGTCGCCAGTCCATTGCAGGGCAACACAGAGACAAACAACCATTCACCATTCACACCTAAGTTCAATTTGGGACTGTAGTAGGAAGCTGGAATACCTGGAGAGAACCCACACATGCTCAGGGAGAACATGCAAACTCCATGCAGAAAGAGCCGGGCTGGAAAATGAACCTGGATGTTCTTGCTGCGAGGCGTCAGTGCCACCCACTGCACAGCGCTTGTAGTAACAACTTCTTTTCAGCCTTAAACATGGTTTCTTCCAATACTAACCAATATTCAATTATGCTTAAATCACTTTTGAATTCTTTTTTACAAACTTCCTTGTTTTGCTGCTGTAAGGTTAGGCTGCTGGAGGACATAGGGTCCATTTTTCATCATTCTGCTTCACTCTACTTCATTTCTAAATTTTTGTTTTTTCAACCCCCAATTTTATGTTCTTTCTGATCGGGCGCTTTGTTTAGCTGTGACACCATTCAGAGGAAGGCATCAGCTGGGCTACTGCTGTCAACAAGTTTATATCATTATAAATAATGAAATTCAGTGTTTAGTCCTCTTTCTCTCCTAGACATTGTAACGGGTTTAGTTTTTTACTGAGAGTAACTATATGTGCTCCCATATGTCCATTTTGACAGGAAAACCGTTTCAGAGCTCTTTCCTAAAGAGATCCAGTAATGGAGCTGGTTTAATGTTACCTGTTCTAACATAGAAATTATTCATAAATCAGTGCTTCCATGTTCCTCTTGTACAGGCATCCCCAAAGTCGTTCCTCGATGGCCGCTGTCCTGCAGGTTTTAGAGGTTTCTCTGCTTTAGCAAAGCTGATTCTGATGGTTGCAGTTCAGCAAAAGCCTGTTTATCAACTATCAATATAAATCAGCTGTGCTGGAGCAGAGAAACATCTAAAACCTGCAGGACAGCGGCCCTCGAGGACCGACTTTGGGGATACCTGCTCTTGTATGTCTGCTTCTGTCTCCTCTAACCCCCAGTCAGCCTTAACAGATACCATGTGATCATCTGGTTACTGTGTTTTCAGGGCAAAGTTTAGTGGTATTTTTAATCAAACATACAATTTTTGTTTGTCAGCAAAAAAAAAAAAAAAGTACATTATTGGTCATCTCTAACCAGAGCAAACATTGCCACTTTTTTTTTATTCCCTGCAGCTCCTCCAGAGTCACCGTGGATTTTCCATCTGCTTGTGTGATTAATAATCTTTCAGTCTGACTTTTGTAGGTCGACTGCTGTGCCCTTTGAGGCTGTTTGTTCCCTTTCTAACCTCATGAAAAATAAGTATTTTGCAATACAAATAAATTGCATAAATATGAAGTTCATCTAATATTTTGGTAGAGCCAGTTGGTTTATTAAAATTAATAACCACCACTTTGATTAGGGAACTAAAAACAAAGGCATGCTGTATTTTTTAGATTGTTCTTTATAAAACCAAAGTAAAGAATATCTTATAATTTACAAATTATGCTCTGCTTTGTGCTCTGCTGTTCACATGACATTTCTGCCCATTATACTTCTTTTTAAAATCTCTTACCATGACCAAAATAATCTGTAACGCTAACATAAAACAATAAACCATGCATTGCTTTAATGGAGCTCCTACACATGATCTTACACACAGGGGCACAATTAGAGGGACAGCTATGTCGCAGAACATTGGGGGGGAATGAAGCATTTAAGTGTAGAAAATATCATTACTGTCAGCTATATGCACTTGAAAGAAGAGCTTAAGAGTTACTTATTCTAAAAAGAATTAAAACAGCTTTATCTACTGCATGTCAAAAGTACAAGTGTGTACAGAAATACACAAGCCGATTTCATTAGAATGTGCAGTTGTAATGACAAAAATAAATATCATTATTTTTATTTAGCATAGGTGCTAGGAATGTTGCCTCATGCCAGTGTCAGGATAAGCTATTTATTTCCTAAACTCATTAACACATCTTAATTGTAATAAAAACGAAACATAACTGTGGTTAAAAGGTGTGATGATGTCTTGGCAGGTTTCGCGTGGTCGTTCCGTACCCGCCTCAGAGTGAGGCAGAGATCGAACTCCGAGAAGGAGACGTGGTGTTCGTTCATAAGAAGAGGGAGGACGGGTGGTACAAAGGCACCCTGCAGAGGACGGGACAGACCGGCTTGTTTCCCGGCAGCTTTGTCGAGAGCTTCTGAGCTGGGAGGAGGAGAGCAAAAGAGTTTGTTCCTTCCTCTGAGCCAAACACACATAAACAAGCCACACAAAGACAGGCAGCATCTACACACGAGGTTGGGCTCATATCGGTTTCTCAGATTACTTTTCCTTTCCTTATTTAACATTCATACAGATGTACATTTTATTTTTTAACCTGCCTTAAGAAACTAACTCTTTACGATGAAAGGAGAGGAATCATTTTCTAATTTTCTTTCTTTCTTTTTTTTTTTAAACATGTCAAGCAATACACAGATTTCAGATAAATACATCTTTGGAACAACCATAAATGATCATTACTGTCAACAACTTTCAGAAATCAATATTAGTCCAACTAAATCACACACACGTCAATTAGCACATCTGGCTCCCTCCACAGCGTCCGGGATCCCTGGTGTAATGTGTATCAATCCTTGGAATCAATCTATTGTTTATTGCAGTGGCAGCATCTCAAATTGAACTATTTAGATAAATTCAACCCCAAATTTAAGCACTGAGCATAAAGGCTGCAGATATCAAAAACAGCAATGGCGGGGTACAGTTTTACCAAAAAAGGATAATGTTTTTCTCCGGTTTTTTTATGTGTTTTTGAATTCTTTCTTACAAGCTTCCTTGTTTTGCTGCTGTAGGCTTAGGCTGCCGGAGGACATAGGGACCACTTTTCATCATTCTGCTTCATTCGACTTCAATTGTGAATTTTTGCTTTTCCAACCTCCAACTTAATGTTCTTTCTGATCTGGTACTGTTTAGCTGTGACACCATTCAGAGGATTTTCTGCATTTTCTTTGCAGAGTTTGTTAAGTTTTAAAGCACGTATGTGTGGTGGGGAAGGGAAATTACAAAATTTTTATCTGCCGGCAGTTGCAATGTGTTTGGAAAACAAACTTTTTTTTTTTTTTTTTTATCTAAAAAGGGCCAAAGGAGTTATTTGCAACAGACACTTGAGGTTGGTATATATATATATGTGTGGTATATATACATGTGGAAAAGCTCTGTACACCTCATTTACAGCATTTCCAAACGCATCTATTTGTTACATCATTAAGGGGCATGACACCTTGATTGCTTTAAGATAACAGAATGTTTTAGATAAAAAAAAAATGTTTTTTAAATAACAAATATCCAAAATATAATGCCAAATAAAGACAGAAAGTGAAGCATTTTTCTTCATATCACAATACCAAGACCTAATTACCAGTTATTGAGACTCTGATGGGATTTCTTCTACTCTCTAAAATCATACGCTCAAACTAAAGGTTGTTTTTTTTCTCTGAATATTTAATTATGAGATGATGCCACTGCTATAGAAAACGATATTATCCAAAGTTTCCATACACATTTCTACCAGTGATGCTGATCATTTTGGAGGGCGCCCTGGGACAGAGCGTCCCAGCTTTAAAACCAGCCCGGCCTCCTGGATGGAGTTTACCTTCAACTTGTGCTCCGAAGCTACTGAAGGCGCAGACTCAAAGAGCACAGGACAATGAGCTATGCCTCCCAGATCTCCTGTTTGGCGTCGTCCACCAGCAAACATTAGCACAAAAATGATTAGCTCTGTTTTTCCACTGAGACCTCAGAAACTTGAATCCGGGTGCTTTCTTCATTTGAGGAGTAAACATTTCCAGCCAGGCGATGAGTGAAGCGCGTCAGGCTGCGCTCCAGGATCTTCTCTGTGACACCGAGCACATGTTTGGTTTCAGCCCAGTATATGTTGACAATGCATGTAGCATTATTATGTTTCTTTTTATATGTTGTAATAGGTGTTTGTGTTGTCCTGCTGTGATGATCTGTCACAACATTTTATTTAATAGAAAAAATGCCGGGATAGGACGTCCATTTTTCTATTTATATGTCTTATATGACTGAGGAAAAAATATTTAACTTTTATTACATTTGCAATTTTTGACTCACAAACCCAAATTTTATTTGAAATACCTGGCTTGTTGAATGTACAAAGAAACAGAAAGTCACACAGAAGCTCCTCTACAGACTTTAATTGTATTTTTAAGTTGTTTTAGAACTTTGTTATCAGATAAGACACAAGAAATGCACTTGGTAATATTTGTTACAAGCTGCCTCTTACCTACACATACAGTATTTGAAAGAAATTTTTACATGTTGAGAAAATTTTCAACATGGCTTTTCTCAACCATTTTTTAAACACTTTTTTTCTACAAGCAGGCACAAAGGAGATGGGCACAACAAGAAAAGTTAAAAAACTTTAAATTTAACATTCTTTGAAAACTTAAAAATGAAATTAATTGCAAAGTTGATTTGTTTTGGCAGTTAATTTATGATTTATATGGATTCATTATCTCTGGAATGATGTATTTCAAATGTTTGATTAGCTAACAAAAATCCAAAGTTCAATTTGTCAAAAAAATATCCCAATACTGTATGAATTCTTCAGATATAGCTGATACTATTTTAAAGAAGACTAAGTTAGCAGTTCCCCAGCAGACAGACACATGGTTACGAAGAGGCTGGATGCTCACAAGGATATTAAAGGAAAGTTAAGTGAAAGGAAAAAGTCCAGTTTCACACATAGATTTATTTTAAAATCTTAAAAATTATTCAAGAAATATCTAAAATGATAAATAAAGTTTGGTCAGGACATGCAAGTGATGAGTCCATGACTCTGTTAAGGTGTTAAGGAAGCTCTCCAATAACAAACAAATTTCTATGACGTTTAGGTGAGGTCCTTCCAATCAACCTTCACACTGCAGACCTCTTTAGTTGCGATTATCTGTGGCCCGTTGTGCTTTTTGAAGGGTGTTAATAACTAACCGCAGGGATACTCGTCAATCTTCATTCTGATTGTGTAGACCAGCTTTTCCCGACAGGGGCTACGTGTCCTCCTAGTGCTCCGCGGGTGCATTGCAAGGGGTACATGAAAATTTCTTATTTTTTTGGGAGTAAAATGAAATAGGGCTGGAATCTGTTCTGCTTCTAAGGACCTAATTTAAAAATTAAACAAGCTTTTATCAACCAAAATGTAAGTTTTTCTTTCATGTTTGAGTTCATCTGCAGCTTTGACACAAACCCAAACCAAGCAGAGGAACAGACTGGATGTAGAGAACAGCCTGAAATCAGCTGTTTTCCACACTGAGCCATCAGAGCTCATCAAAGCAGCCCACGTGTCTTAATTAAAAAAAAAAACAAAACTAATTAAGTTAGCCTGACTATAATTTTTGTTCTGCATTTCGTTCCCAATTCAAGTTTAAATGTGATTATAAAGGAGTTACTCAGAGGAGCCCAGTTTTATAAATAGAGATTTATATTATCATTTAATGTTGTATTTATTTCGATTCCTTACTTACTACAAGCAAAAAAATAAAGGTGGTTGATTTTTATTTGAGATGGAAAGCATAAAATCTTAAAAGATTAAGTAAAATAGTCCTTATTTTATAATCCGTTATTGTACGTTCCAATTTTGGACAATCATCAATACTTTTGCCCGAGAGGGGAACTCATGGTACGTAAAAAATGCCCAAAGGGGCACATAAGTCAAAAAAAGGTGGGGACACACTGGTGTGGACCATAATATATCAAAACAAAAGATTTCTGTTCACAGAATCATTGCTATTTCTGGTCTTGTGTATTATTTTACTGAATTTGATTTAAACTGAATTTTCCACAGTTGTAAGCAATAATCATCCAAATGAAACTAAATAAAACAAAATACATCACTCTTTAATGAATCCATATAAGACTCTGGCTGTATTAGATTAAAACAAATAAGGCACAAATCTTTTTACACAACGAGAGAAGAGCCTGGGTCTGGTCTTTTCTTTCTGTTAGTGAAAGCGTTCCCAAGCTGTTACAAAAACAACTCTGAAAGGTCAGCAGTGAAAGATTTTTTTAAACTATTTTCATTTGAACAGAAGCACAAACAGCTGTCAGATAAATGCACACATGATAAGACAGGTTAGGCACACAAGTGGTTGATACATAACTGAAAACCAGCTTGGTTAAGCACTGTTGTTTAGGTCATATTAGACAGAAAGTGGTCTTTGATTATTCTTATGGTTTTTTATTAGTCATTTCCATTTTTTAAGGATATTTGAACTGTTTTAATTATAAATTGTAGAACTGACCAAACTTTAAAGACATTTTTTTGTAGTTTTGTTGTAATTATAGTTTAAAAACATATGATGACTTGAGTCCACAGCCTCCAGCTTTTGCCTACAGCTCATTAAGCTAGTTACATCTGACTAAGTTAACTTTTAAACTGCATGTACGTGATTTTGATTTTAAGTCAGCGGCTTTGTTTCACTCGTTAGCAGATTTATTGAATTTATCGGCTAAAATCCTGATTATATTTCCCCTCCAAATGGATTCAAGGATTCTTTGTGAGTTTTCAGTGATATTACAACAAATGAACAAAGACACAACTTCCTTTAATCCTTCACAATAAGAGCCTTAAACTTGCCTTCTTAACTTATCACATGAAGTACGTTCAAATAGTTTACAGGTTTTTGTTATAAAATTTGCTCTTGTTTATCTGTTTATCTTACTGTTACTTTCCATGAGATGTGAGATAAATGTGACTCTTGGAGTGTTTTTAATAGGGGCTGTGAAAAAAATTGGATGCATCTAAATGATGGCGGTCTCGGTGCACCTTACTGATAAAGTTACGTACAGTAAGTTTATAGGGAACAAATTAATAAAACGGGAAACCAGCTTAGAGGTATTGAACAAGCCTTAGAAAACAAGCACAGAACAAAAACAACGGCACAGATCAAAAACACACAAAAAAAAACCAAGTTGAACTTTATTTTCACAGCAAAGCCCAATAGTTGTGAATCCACAAGGAAAAAAATTACTTAAATGCTCATATGCAGAGCTGCTGAGTGTCATCATGTTCTGGTCAGCGAAGCATGAGAGGAAAAAGGCGCCGTAGATTGGATCATTTTCCGACAACTAGGTACAGACAGTATATGGTACTAGAGCATGCCTGTGTTTTCAAAAAGCATTTAAAAATATCCCTTATCCATCCATTGTGTTCTACTTATCCAAAACCAGCTTCAACAATGAACAGATCAACTCAGCCCCTCAGCTCTGTGACAAAGCTATTCCAGGCCAGGGGGTTTATATGCTTTATAAACAATATGTGGTCCTTCCAGGGGGTTCTGGTCCTGCCCTGAGGAAATCTTTTAGAGGCATGTCTGTTTGGCAGGCTTTACCTGAGCAGATAGCCAGAATAATTAGCCATCAGATGCCTGGCTTGTTAGACCAGAGTTTCTATATTAATAGCAGAAGCACAGTAAAAGATTATAATGTGGCGTCTCCCATAAATACATGCAGTAATGTATTATTGATTTTTCTATAATAATGAAGTTTCATAACTGAAGTAGAAAGAAAATGATTTAAATGTGTGGGCAAAAGCTGTGGTGTTAAAACTCAAAGCTGTCCTACCGTCAGAATTTCAACACCGAACAGATTCCTGACTCACACGTCTGGGCTGGGTTCAGTTTTTAATTCAGAATTACCCATTTTAAATCCAGTCTGATCTGTCTTAATTCAAAAGCTCAGTTTATTTTCTCTGTCTGGATGTCAGAAAGGCTTTTAGGATCTGGAAGTAGAAAAATGCTTCATTGATTTTCTTGAAATGAGCAAAGAGGGCGTCACTATGAAACTTTGGGTGTCAGTCGAACCTCAGTGCCTATAAATTTCACACAAAAAACACAGTATTTATTCTAGGCAGACCGGAGCCCTCTTTTAATGCTTCTTTGTATAAAGGTGTCAACATGATGCGCCTGTGGGTTAAATTTCTAGTCCTCTCTGTTTTGTTGGGCCCGATTGACAAGCAACCAGCAGATCCCAGAACAGCTCTGCACAGGTCTCAAGCGAGGTTTTCTTTATCTCTCTGTGAGCTTAATGTCTCTCAAATATATATCATTTCCACTTTAAACACAGCCTCCTGTCCGCGTTGGAGATCACCCAATCTGAAAAGTGTTTTTTTTTATTTTTTATTTTGGTTTAATCTGATTATCTATGGGTGGGAAAAAAAAAAGTTTACAACAGTCAAAATGTCAGGAATATTACCACTGCACAGTGGTCACTTTAGATTTGATAACTTGAAGCGCCAGTTTTTTAACGTTTTTTTTTTTTTGTTTTTTGTTTTTTTGTGCGTGTCGCTGTGTTTGTATCTTAATTACTTGACCTAAGGTTGTCTTTTGCTCCAGCTTCCTGGTCGTATAATTGAACTGTATCACAAAATTAAACTTAAAAAGGTTCTAAAAACGGTCAAAGATGGTGGCAGTTCTTTCCACATGTGATGAGAGCATTCTGACCGATACGTTTCTGGCACTTCTGAGTGTCTGCTAACATTATTCTACATTTTTTACATTTTGTTTTCACATGCTTTGTATATTATGGGGTTTTTATGATAGACCAACATAAAATAATTCATGATTTTGAAGCAGAAGGAGAATTACACATTGTATTCAGCATTCTTAGCAAATGCAAACCAGAAAAGTACAGGTTGAATTTATGATCCAGGCCTCTAAGGCTTTACTGCATAAAAAAAAAAAAATATAATTTTTTTTTTTTTTTTGCAATTATAGAAACAGCTGTATTTGCATTTTCATTTGTTGAAAAAAAATAAAGACAAAATCATTTTTCTTCTACTAACTTCAGAATTATGTGCTACTTCTGTTGGTCCTCATAACAACCTGAGAAGAAATAAAATGTATGGGTGTAAATGCCTGAATACTTTTGCGATGCGCAAAAGATTTGAGCCGTTTTTGTTGTCAGTTTATCTACCAGGAATCTTGATTTGTCTCTTTGCCATTTTGAATTTAATGTCAGCCATATTTGTTCTTACAGGTACCTGAGTCAGCCTATGGTGTGTGTGTGTGTGTGTGTGTGTGTGTGTGTGTGAGTGTGAGTGAAAGACGGGGACGGAGGCTTCAGTATGTAGCTCTTCACACTAAAAAGAAACTCTATGACAAAGCACGGTGCAACATGGACGCTCATGCCTCTTCGGGACTGACTGGTGGTGAAAACTGTTGGTACTGTGGATGAAACAGAGAGAACAAAAAAAAAAGATTATATATAGATATATGATTCTATATTGTGCAGAATATTTATAGGCCTTTTGTGCCATTTGAAGTCATGCTCTGGGCTGGCACCGTCCAGCGCTTTCTACCATGTGATCATTATACATCGTCTTGTACTGATGACCCGTGGTTGATATGATTGTTTTTTCATGTCAAGTGCATTTTCCGCAATAAATGCCTTTGTTTTCAAATTTAACTCCTCTTGTGTTTGTGTTTTGCTCTCCTAACCGCCGGTGGCTTTTAAAAGGACGGTGCAAATGCAATATGATTTAAAGAAAAGCACATTTGTGTGCTCTGATATAAAACAAACACATTACCTGTTTTGCCGCGCTCGGGTTTCCCTCAGAGGATTCATCCTGAGAATCATATCCTGCCCTAATTAGAATCATCCCTGCTTACGATGAGCTTGTTATGAGAGACGCTGCAGGGATAGTTGTTTCACAGAGTGATATTGTCCTCATCAGAGGAGACATGCTAGAGATGGATGTCTGTTTTCACCCCCCTCCCTACGATCTTCTCTCATCCTTATCCACCTCCCATCTTATCAGTCTTCCTTTTTCTCCAACCAAACACTGGCATGAATGAGGTGTGTAATTTGTAATATCAGAGCATCTCCTGCAGCCCCCCCACCCCACCAAAATCCATCTCATGACATGACAACCTTATCTATCCAAAAGTCAAGGCCGTCTTTGATCATTACCTTCATTTGCATTTAGAGTGACCGGCAAAACTGTTGCCAGGAAGTGTGTGTTGGAATGTGCACAACACAGAATTAAGAAAAACTCAACTTTAATGCTTAAAGGTTACATTAAGGATGAGCAAGCGGTTATGTTAGGTTTTTTTTTACAGGGCTTAGATAGTGTTTCACTTCCTGCAGTTATTAAATTGTTTTCCTACCCTTAAACAAGCATTTGCTGTGTTTTGGATCAGAGAAAAGCTTCTCCTCTGGGCGTCCTCCTCCCTGCCTAACAATAATAGCAGGGTTGCTGCAGGCTCCTGCAGGGAATCAATCAGCAATCCTCAGCTTTGCACCAGACCCGTCTGTCCACCTGTCTGTGCATCGGCATTTAAGTCACTTGAAGGGCAATGGAGCTGGAGGGGTGAGACACTGCAGGGTACAAACCTACCACACAGAACAAGATAATCTTTCTGTTACTGTGTGTCCTCGAGAAAATAAAAATAAAAAAGCATGAAGATGAGAGCCTCTGCAGCTCTTTGGATCAAAAGGAAAACCAAGAAGCCTTCTAACACATGCTGGAAATACCAGAAAAGAAGAACATTGTTTGGAGATAAATACCATGTAACTTCATTTGTTTGCAGTTAGGATTTTATTACATTTAAAAAAAAAATTCTTTGCATCATAGTTTCACTCCAGTTTAGATTTTTTGTAGCCTTTGTTAAAGGTTTTGGGTATAGATTGTACCCTTAAAAAACGCATTCACAGTTGTCGAGTTTTACCATGTTTGGACATAAGACAGCTGATCTTAGTTTCTAATGTAGGAGTAGTTAAGTTTCATTTTCATGGCTGATAAAAATATTTTTTATTATTTCAAATAAAAATCTCCAAGCAGGTTAATCCAATAACATCCAAGAACAGTGGTTCTGTTACTTTTTCTACAGAACACCAAAAATATCTTTAGATTTCAATGTTTTGGCTTCCATAACTCAGTCAGGTTTTAATTTCTTAAAAGAATACCATAACTGATAAACAAGCTCACTCTGTTACTACTAACGATGTCTTCATCATATGCTTGAATTGAGTCGCACTTTGACTCCTACCAGAGGAAAAGTTTGGAATAAAAGCTTTTTTTTTTTTTTAAGTAATGCATGTCATTCATCCATTTTCCGTCACGCTTATCCCAGCTGGGGTCGCGATGGGTGCTGGTGACCATCTCCAGCTGTCAATGGTAGAGGCATAGCTAGAACATTATAATAAGGGTGGCCAAAAGCAGATAGGCGCCAGAACCTCAGGGTCCATTTACACCGTTCCAACAGGAAAACGAACAAGCAAAACATCCATATTTTCTAAATAAAGACTAACTATACTTTCCTACAGCCTTTTCTGACAAATAGATGCATATATTTAAACATCCATGCTGTTTTAATTTAAGTTGTAGTGGAGAAAATTCTTTCAGGTTCAAGTTCTGGGGCGAACAACTTATTCATTGTCATTACCAACATACTTTCATCAATAATTGTTCTGCATAAGATTATTTACATGTACTAATATCTACATTAAATGGATTATTATTAAAATGGTTATTTATATTTCACTGAAGACTCAGAGATCACTTGCAGAGACATAATTTTCTCTTTAACCCATATAAGACAAAATCTAGTTCTGAAAAGAGCATGAATTCTGTATTTATCATCTTTAATGATAGTATATTGAGGAGCGTAATTAACCATGGGGTTTTTATTTTCAAGTAATTGTTAACATATGAAGAATTAAGATGTTAAATAAAATACAATATTCCACTTGAGAGTATTATTGCTGCCACTGTCTGTATTAGAGGGAAAAAATGGTAGGGGTGGCCAATGATTGGCTAAGGGCCCCCATCTAGCTCCGCACCTGGTCGATGGTCAAGAGGGGAGGTGCATCCTACACAGGTCGCCAGTCGATTTCAGGGCGCGTGTCATTCATCGTTTTTAATAATGAAATTCAAGCAGGAGACCAACACAATGTGTCGAGACAAAAATACAAGGATTTATTTAAAAAGAACAAAACCAAATAATACTGTTTATTCCTTATAAACAAATGTAGTAAAACTAGAGTATTTGTGGCAGTGTGTGGGTAGTGTATTTATAAGGGTCATACACTTAAGGCACTAACATGTCAGAATAAAAAGTCTTAAAGTTTAGTTAAACCATACTTTGTTGGAAACCAGCACCAAAGTGTTTTAGCTCTACAGTAAAATGAAAATCAAATTTTGAATGAAAAAGAAAAACAAAATCCTTCTGTTACTTTTGCTCCCTCAACATTGATAACAATATAATGCATAGTTTTCCCATGATTTGCAGCAAAGATTCATCATTTGTGGCAGTAAAAATAAAAAGGGAGTGAGAGAAACATTTTTATAAATAGGTCCTGTAACATCTTCCATTTCCAAAACAAATAAACTAACACTAGTTTCAGGAAATCCTATCTATAAATGCACAGTTCCCTTTGGAAACAACTACAGAAGGAACAACCAAAAAAATAAAGGTTTGCATATAAAACGAACTGCAATAAGAAAACAAAAGAAAGCATATAATGCCCTTAGAATCATTTTCAAACTTGAAAGCGCTATGATGACTTAAAGAAAAGGTAAAGAAGGCAGTTTGAACCCTTTTTAAACACATTTCAAAGCAGAGGGGGAAAACAAGCTGGTGAGTTTCAATCCAGCCTGAGACCGAATTCAGCGTTTAAATGATTCTACAAAACTTACCTTAAACTCTTGTATAAAAAAAGCTAACTTACAAAAATGATATGGTTGTATTGTAGTGGATTGGCAACACATTAGAACAAGCAAAAACAGGTCTGAAAAAGAACAGTGACATGAAGAAGCAGTCAGCTAACATAATCAAAGATGTCACCAAAGGTGGAGTTTTGTACCTGTCTAAGTGATGTGATTTGTAAACATTTAAATTTTTAGTATGGCGAAAGTAAAAAAGTCATAAAAGAGGATAAATACAAATAAAATAATAAGAAACACAAAATCCCTCGGAAAATCTTACAAAAGAGATTAAAAAGACATCAGAGGATAGTGTAGACAAGTTTTTGGAAGCAGTATTAAACTTTGGCAACCCAAATGTGCTGGTTTTTCTTTTTTTTTTCAAGGCAGTGTTGTGGACTGGCTGGAAGGAATGGCAGAAGGCCACTGGTTACACTGGTCATAATGAGGTGCACTTCAGATCTTCAAAGTCTTCACATGAAAGCAGAACTAAGAGAGAGAATGGAAAAGGACGGGTTAACATAAAAACAGCAGAGGTTCCTTTTAATTATCCAACTAAACAGACTACATGCGACATTATCACCTACTTCTTACGGTCCTTGTCTTTCTTGCCGTTGACCGCGAGGCTCTGGCCCTGCAGCAGCTGAGCTGCAGTTTTTCTCTTACTGAATGAACTCAGGTCTTCGTCCAAAAGGCGCCTCTTCTCCTCCAGAGTTGCTTTCTCATCGGCATGCAGACGCTTCAGCTGCTCAAAACGACTCTGCAGCTAAAATAGAAGAAAAACTAAAGTTTTAGAAAACAAGTAATATGGAAATGGCTTTTCTTTCCTTCATGCAGAGAGCAAAAAATAACCTTTTATAAAATGCCAATCCAGCAGTTATACATTGTCAGCCACTTTATTTAGATGGTTTCCTTTTCTATAGAGTAGTAAACATACATACTGTCGGTTAGCAAATACAGCAACCCACCTCTCTTTCAGCCTCCTTCAGCTCTGCTTCCTTCTCCTTCACCCTCTGAACAAAAACCTGCCGCATTTCATCCTCTCTCTTCTGCAGCTCAGCCAGGAACTCCTGACGCTTGGCCTCATACGTCTGCTGCAAACTGTGGATACAAAATGCGTCAAGGAAGTTGGCAACGTCCGCCAGGTGCTGGGGTGTGCGTGTGTGCGTGTGTGTGTGTGTGTGTCAGAGCATGTGAAGTATGGTGGAGCGCAGAGCAGTTTTCAATTCAAAGGCTGGAGCGAGGATTTTGCTCCGCCCCAGTTCGCTCCGATGCGCTCATAACATCAATTAAAATTGTTGGATTGTAAAATTTGTAAAACAACATTTATTTGATTGAAGTGTGATTTTGTTCAGCAATAATTAAATGGGCAACACGGGGCAACATGAATGGAGCGAGGTGTTAAATAAGACAATACATCATTAAATCAAACGCCGTTTGTCCCGGGCCCTGGCATCATTACATGGAGGAATAAAATCAGAAAATGCCTTCTCCTGAAAATTTGAGCGAGCTTGGAGCGATTTTGCTGGAGTGGCAGGAAAATTAAGGTGAGCGTGGAGCGGATTTTGAGCGGAGCGTTCTGGGACAACTTTGAATGGCAGAGCGAATGAGCGAACATCCTCCTGAGCGGGGAGCGGGAATTGTGCGGCGCTCCGCTCCGTTCACATGCTCTGGTTTGTGCGTGTGGATTGTTTACCTGACAGGTTTGCACTCGGGGTCGGTGTCCTTAAAGCCCATCTCCTCCAACTTGCAGCGCCGGTAAAGTTCGTAATGGCGTGTGTGGGTTTGCTCTCTCAGGTCCTCCATGTTTACACAAATGAGCATCTCCCTCAGCTTCACGAAGTCGCAGTGCTGCTCGTTTTCCACTAGGAGATCATTTGTGAACAATCAGGTTGTTTCAGCTGCCTTAATACAGTAAAATCACCACAGCTTAGTGTTACGGTAAATCCAAACAGTCTACCTTGAACAACGCCCCATGGATACTGGCGAGCTTTCACCATCTTATTGCCAACACACACCTCCTCTGTGCTGCCTACGACAGCAAACGGGAGATGGCCCTAAAAATGTAGAGAATTTACTTAGTTATGGCAAATAAAATTAAATCATGCCAAAGCTTCACAGCATAACAGATGAAGTCATTTTAAAAACAATAAAACTTGTTCACTTTCTAATCTAAATATCAAAGCACAAAATGGGTCTTTGAACACATTAAAGCTTCAAAAAGGAACTTTTTTATGCTAAAGTAAAAGTTGCGTGTTATTTATCAGGTCTTATGTATTTATCAGCTTTAAACCTCCTAGGTCTTTGATAGAAACCTATGAATCCAGGTCAATATTTCTTACATTCATGGTGGTGTTGACTTTGGCCACGGTTTCGTCGTCCAGAGGAAACTGGTAGATCTGCACGCCGTTGCTGACCAGTTCGCTCATGATTTTGATCTTGAATTTGTGCAGCTCGCTCTTACTGATGGTGTCTGCCTTGGCAATAACTGGAATTATGTTCACCTGAGAGAGAGGAGGGGGGAGAGTCACTGCTGATTAAAAGACAATATAATAATAAGAAATCGCTCCATGGAGTCAGAAAACGAAATCAAAGCAACACATCAGTGCTAGCAGAGTCTACAATGCTGATTGGTGAGGCGTTAAAATCAAGGAGTCGTTGCTAATCAAAGAGGAACGATCAAACAATTAAAGTGTTAAAACTACCGCATTTATTGAGCACTATTAAACTGTAATCTGCTAAATTAAATATTTTCTCATATCTAATTTTCTTCTGCTTAAAAACCCTGTTAGATCCAGAAGTGATCACACCTCATAGAAAGCAATCTTTCTGTTACCAACAGCAAATATAAATAAAACATGAAAAAAAAAACTGATTTGAATTTGTTTAAAAGGAGTCTGGGCCTGCAACTACAAATTATTTACTAATTAATTATTCTGTGGGCATTTTTACAAAGATCTGTTAATAATCAGTTAGTTTACATATAGTGTTTTAAGTCCCCATGTTTGAATCCCAGTTGAAACAGGAACATTGTTGCTTGTTCTGATGAGTAAATCATAATGACTGTGTGATGGTGACCCTTGAATAACAGAGCAGCTGAAAGGACACAAACTACAGAACACATTTACAAACTTAGGTTCTTATTTTAAATGTGTGAAATGTTTAAGGCTGCAGCTAAATATTATTTTGCTAATCAATTAACCTGTTAATTATTTTATCGATTAATCAATTAACAATGGGACAGAAAAAGATTCCTTTACGAAGATTTTTTTACAGAATTAAAGCAGGTGAAGCTAAATTTTTCCACTTGAGTTCTAGATGGAGCATATTGACAAAGACGAAAAAAAAATTGTATCTCAATTTTGGTATAATTACTGCTCTAAGTGGGTTCCTCTGTGAGCTAAAGACATGTTTTAGAGGCTATATACTCTAATTAATTAATTAGATGATTAATTCAATAATTGATTAAATAGGATTAATAAGATTTTTTCCACTCTAGAAATGTTTATATATATTTTATACCATTCTGGCTTCATTACTCCCCTGAGTGGGTTGATCTTTCAGCTAATGTCCTTTCTTGGAGTCTATTCACTCCAGTGGACAACAATTCAGCTACTAAATTGGTTGACGATTGATTCAGTTATTGATTCATTTAATTTATAGTCTCAGCCCCAAAGGAGATCACCTTAACGATAATATAAGAGGCTTAATTTAACTTCTTTGATTTAAACAACCTGAACCTTCCTTCTGAAACTAAAACTGTTTTCAGATGTTTGTTATATAAAACATCTTTCCTGTGTTGTTTCAGGCCTTCCAGTTCAATCTGGTGCCAAAGTCATCCCACATTCCTCCCTGTCATCTCGCCGTCCCACAGAGGAGCATTGGAATGAGCTGCTGCCACTGGGTCAGACCACACAAACACACACACACACACACACACACACACACTGATCGTGGTGGCGAAACTAAACGATCCAGGGAGATCTATTCCAACAGCTGCCTGAGCGACTGACTGTCCGTCACTACGGTGGACCCAACAATTGGCTCTGTGTGTATCCGTACAGTGACACAAAAGGACAACTTGAGTGCGTGTGAGGTGGTTACAGCACCCCCACCCCCCCTTCTAATCCTTTCATACGCAAATCCAGAGTTATTGCCACTGCAGAGCAACAAAACCACACAGAAACACACTCAAACAGGACAACACACAGAGAGAGCATGGGAAAGTTTCTGACCACTTCAAGACGGGTGGGGTGGGGGGGGACTGATAGAGATGCTCTCCAAACATTCACACCATAAAACCACCACAGCATAGTTTTATTATGCTCTCATTGGTTCCCCTTTTCTCCAAGACCCATTGGTTTGATGCTGTTTTATTTATCTGACAATTTGTTCATTCACTAGAAATCTCAACATTTCACTTTTGATCAAAAACAAAAATGAGGTTCCTCTTGGATGCATGTTTCCAACTCCTTTAAACATGGAGAATGTTTGATAAACGTCTGAGGTTTAATTAAAGCCTATTCAAGCAGCACTGTCCACTAAAGTCTGATCCATTTTTTACCTTAGATGTCTTTATCTTTTTTTCTATAAAACATGTCTGGCTAAGTGGATAGCTTCATTGACATTCCGACCGAGTCAGCGTAGGACGTTAAAGGGTAGATTATACTTCTGCAACCGCACACATCAAATATCGCTTGAGTCTGGTCGTGAACCAGTTTTGCTGGTACGCTTCTGAACCGTCGGTCTGGAATTTCTAGGGATGCACAGCAGTTTCCTGCCAAAGCACAAGGGGGAGCCTATTTGGGAAGTCGCGAAAACTTTGGCGGATGGTCATGAGAACTTTGGCGGTGCCGGCTGGAGTGTTTATCTTTCAAAAAAACAATAGCGCATCTGCAAGATATCAAGGTCACGGAGATGGATCTAGAGTTGCTAGATATCAAAGAGGAACAGGTTCTTAATGGAGATGGTAAAAAGACAAAGGAGGATGCGTAGCTTGTCCATTGTAGTTGTTCCTCGGTTTTTAAACATGGCGCACCCCAGCACTGAATCGAGAAGGACGACCACGCAGACAGCTGGAAAGGCATACCAAGAACCAATCACAGCTGCTTTTTGTCTGCATACTTCCGCTTGAGGTCTGTGCGAGTTTGCAACCGTCCGACACATAGTCAGGATTTTTTTGAGGTGCGCAACGCTGGTTGCAGAACCTCTGCACAAGAGGCGTGGTCGTGCAGAGAGACAGATTTGACGGCTGCAGAGGCTATGCATCAGAAGCATAAATTGGCCTTAAAAGACAAAAACCATGAAGCTGCATTTACCTGCAGCTTCAATGTGAATTGTCCAGTCTGCTCCAAGTGTTCTGGAGCAGAAACCATGAATCTCTGAGTGACAGCGGAGATGTTGCTCTTCTCTTTTCAAACAGAGTTTAATGTCGATCCAAAGGCTAAATAATCAGTGGGTTATTTCTTTCAATCTCAGCACCAAGTTTGTGGAAGTTCTGCATAAACACAAAGGCTGGAAGGATTCCAGGATTTCCACGTTTCTGATTCCAAATGTTATATTTTTAAACCCTAAGATTTGGGATGATTACTTTTCTGATTTTTATGGGAAAATTGTATAAAAAGTCTGAAACATTAGAAGAATAAAAATTTTTTTACAGTTATTTAAATTACAGATTATCTTCTTTAGAAAGCAGGAGAGAACATTTAATCCTGCAACACAACAACAACAAACACTTTTCCTCTTCTATCCAAACTACTATATATGACTTCTAAGCGCTTTTGGTGAGTCCCATACTCTAAAGATTCATGTAAAAATAAAGAACCCTGAATAATTGAACTGAAATCATCAGAATGTGTTCATAGTGAAGCCTAACAGCTTGCTTAACTTTCCGATAAATCGACAAAAATTTCTTAATTCTCATCCAAAGGATAATTTGGTCAGGCCAAGTTTTCTTTTTGTTGCATTTGCAAGATAAAATCTGCCCACAAAAGGGGGGGGGGGGTTGATGAATACACATATGCTGACAAAGAATAAGGCCACTAAACTGAGCAGGGCTATAATAGGAAGACAGGTATCAAACAAAGTTGTTTTATATCTAAACACATTAAGGTTTCTCATGCAGTGGGGACAGGAGGGTGGACCAGACCAACACCTTATGCCAGCGTACATGTTTGTTCACTCCGCCGCTCACTGAGTTCATCACTTGAAACATCAGGCAGAATTTAAACATAAAAAAAAAAAGCTTAAGTCCAAATCCAGCTGACTGCAACATTTAACCAACTTAAAAAACTATAGATATCAAAACAACCACAAAGTGAATTCAAAAATATCTGCATACTTTAATGGAACTTAAAAAAAAAAAAAACTGTTCATTTTCCAGTGGTTCTATTGTCCGTCCTTCATGTCCGCTTCTCTTTTATTCATTCACAAAAATCTTACTAAATCATAGTGTGCACTTATCATTTCCACTCCAGCTCAGCTCCTCTGCCTTTTGTGATGTCATCGACCCAAACATGCATACATTAGAAGTTTTCTTGTGTCACTTTTTAAACATTTTCTGAATTCTTGCACTAGAAATTCAAACTTTGTCACCTTTTCTGCTTAAAGTGATCAGTAATCTTTCCTAAAAACAAATCATGCAGGTTTATTTCCTACCTTGCTGTCCAGCTTCTTCATTGTTACAAGGTCCAGAGATTTGAGCGAATGGCCCGAGGGGGAGATAAAGTACAGACAGGCGTGCACTCGGGAGTCATGGTAGTTGTGCAGAGAGCGCTTGATTTTTAGCTCCTCCTGAAGGTAAGTCTCAAATTGCTTGTCAATGTAGTCCACCACTGGCTGATAGCTACAGGAAATAAAAAGTTAAATCACGTTGTCACTACATTGTAAAAAAAAAAGTTACTTTTACTGTATGACAAAGACCCCCCCACCCCTTCGCTGACAAACCTTTCTTGTTTGTTCATCTGGTCCCCAAAGCCAACAGTGTTGACCACAGTGAGACGAAGTCTGACGTTGCTTTCCTGCAGGTCGTAGGTTTGGGCCCGCAGCTTCACTTGAGGTTCAAAATGGGATGACTCAAAGTTCTCAAAGTTGGTGTTAAATAGGGTGTCCATCAGTGTAGACTTGCCGATACCGGTCTCACCTGGAGGAGGAAAAAAAACATCTGAATATTTCAGAGATTTCTCTCATGTGCCAACTGGGATTTTTTTTCTGTTTTCTTTCCTTTTGGAATGAAAACTGAATGCAGCACTTTTGAAATTCAATAACAAACTTCTTAATTCTGATATACATCTTGAATTTTGTATTTATTGGAACAACATTAGAAAAAGATAAAATTACTAGTAATATTATGAAGTAGATGTGTATGATATAGTACCGATGCAGAGAATATTGAAGCAGAAGCCCTGTGTGATGGACTTGTTGACAAGCTGATCTGGAAGACTGTCAAAGCCTACATGGCCAGCGAGGGACAAAGGCCGGGTTCCTTGATCCTGTCGAGGAAATTACACAGGAAAAAGATTAATTTAATTATTTTGAAAATCAGACAATTTTTCAGTTCATGTTTTTCTAACGTCTGTGACAAAATGCCAAAGATAACAGTTTGACATTTTGAAAAGTTGTTTCTATTTTAATATTTCACAATCCATTCATCGTTAAACTAAGAGAAAAGGGAGGGAAATGACAGGTCAAACATGGGATCTGCAAATACTTGGCAAGTATGTCTGGAGGAAATTAAGATATTTCCTGTAAAGTCAAACTCTGTCCTCTCTGACATTTTAGTGAACTAACAGAAAACATACTTTGGGCTGCCAGTAGCAAAACACCAAAACACACTTAGTAAGTAAACACATTAACCTGTCTTTAGTGCATATAACTGATTCATTTTAAAGCTTTGAAGGGCTTTGATTTAACCTTTCATGGACAATTATCTGATGTTTGTCTTACAGAAAAAAAACAGTACCCCTAAAAAAGGCAACATTCAACTTTTATTGTCAAAACCTTGTTTCATTGCATAAAACTTAAAGCAAATTGTCAAATTACAACAATATCATGTATTTAAGAAAAAAAAAACAGTTAAAAAAATTCTCAAAACAGTTCCTAAGGTTTTAAAGTATATATTGCCAATCACATTAGTCTAAATCAGATACATAAGTGATTAAAAATAGATAAAATTGCACACTACATGTCAGAGCAATATACAACAGTAAATGCTTGTTAAATTAAAAACAGATATTTTTCACTCCTGTAGGTTCCAGTTTTAAGAATCCCATATACAAAGTGCTATTATCATCTTTTTTCTCCCATTACTGGATCTTTGGTCAAAGCAAAATTTTTGCTGACAGTAACATAGTTTTAATGCAATAAAGCCATATTAGATTTTGTGATTGGGGTCGATAAAATTCTGCATTCAATTACTTTTTTTGGTTAATAACTAATCTCTGAACCTATAATCAATAAATACACTTAAGAGTAATCACTGAAAAGCTCCCTTTATTAAATGATATTACTTTTTAGACAGTGTACATGTTTAGTATTTTATCAACACCCTGAAATAGTCCAATACAAGTTTCCACTCTGCATTTTATTTTATTCAAATAATGGTGGTTTAATGCAGTGCAAGACCCTCTGCCCTTATCAACTGTCTTTAGTTAAGATGCCTCTAAATGGCTAATTTTATTCTAACCTGTTTTATTTATACGGTTCTCTTTACTTACAAGATGTAACTAACTTTTAAACAAGTATGGGAATATTAACGTTTCTTAACAACAGTACTTCTATTAAATAAAGCTCAGTTTAAAATTCTAATATCTAAAAATAAGGATTTCCTGACACTTCAGTGTTATGCTAACAAGCTAGCTCTTTGTTTTGTTAAAGGAATATCAACTGCATCTTTATTGTCAAATAATGATAAGTAAATTGGTCAAAAATAATATGTATAAGTCCGTGTGTAGTTTAGCTGCGTTGTTATGAGCTGCTTTAAACTTTTATTATTTCCTGGGACGATTTAATGCTAACGTTAGCTAACTTAATTAGCCACAGGACACTCCCTGTTCGAATGTCAAGAACATTCCTCTTTAAAACACAAAATAAAATAATCCTCACCGGCTGACGAGCAACATCCGAGGAAGCCATGTTTAAAGGACTTCAATACCCTAAAGAAATAAAAGAATATATTTATATAAAAACTGAAAGAAAGAAACTTTCACCCCTCAGATTCTTTCCAGGACTGCCTATGCATCTACCGTCGACAACTAGACAGACGAGACCAATCCAAACAATTGGGGGGATTAAGGAATATTGTGCTTCTTCTAAAGTTGTCTTGAAAATGCGGTTGCCCTTTAATATTTCTAACCAGATGCCGTATGTTATTTAACATATATTAACATTACATGTACCGGAGTATAAGTCCCGAAAACGCGAAATCACTCGGTCAACTCAAACCTGCGCACACCTTTTTGTAAAGTGGTACAGACCGGTTAGTTTTCCCAGGCGCTCCCCATTCCTGTGACATGTTGCAGGTTCAATGAAAAAATTAAGGAGAGTAAGGAAAAGGATTAGGGCCACTAAAAAAACAAAACAAAAAAAGTTAACTGATTTTAAAACTTTATTTCAGTATAATATGAGAAAAAAAT
>NW_015150749.1:4334-5885 GCF_000732505.1 Cyprinodon variegatus
ATCAGACCGGCTCCAAGATGTGCCCATATCCTGAGTATTCTTAAAGACACGAAGGCTGTCCTGATTAGATGACCTCCGTACACACCGCGACATCCACAATGTGAAGGAAGGCCTTCTGCTCTGTCTAATCTGACTAACCAAATAACAGTGCACATGATGTATAAATAATAAAACCTAACAAGACCCAAGCTATCACTCTCTTCAACTGGTTCCATGAGGAGGTACAGTCAATCAGTTGAGACAGTGGGTCATCTTCGTCCTGGGCTGCAACAACATTTGCCAACACGCTAATTTTGAGTTCAGGATCATTAATATGGATTAACAAGATTGAGGGATAAGAGGGGAGTCATTGGAGGAGTTCCTCTAAAAGTTTCTGAAAAAGAGCTTCTAGAAAATCTAAGTGGTGCAAAAGTAAAAGTTAAAAGGTTAAAAACAACAAGAAACGGAGAAAGGTGTGACAGCTTATCTGTGTTGATTAAATTTGAAGAAGAGCAATTACCCAGTAAGGTTTTTATTGGTTACATGAGCTACAATGTTAAAAGTTACAATTCTCCTCCTCTGAGATGCTTGAAATGCCTAAAATGTGGACATATAGCAGCAGTATGCAGAGGGAAACAGCGATGTGGAAGGTCTGCTGGAGAGCAGGAATATGTAGAATGTGGGAAAGAAGCTAAAATCAAATGCTGTAACTGTGGTGGAGAACATACTGCTGCTTATCGCGGGTGTAAAGTAAATAAAAGATCTGAGGAAATTAAAAAAAGTGAAATTTGAGCTTGGAGTAACTTCTGCTGACGCTGCAAAAAGGATCCCATCCCAGTCAGAAAGACCCAACCTACAGTTCAGCACACGGCAAACTCAAAACCTCTGGAGGAGAGAAACAAAATTGAAGATTCATTGATTGTAAAAAAGAACGATTTTGTTCTTTTCATGGTTGAAGTGATCAACTGTAGTGCTCAGACGATAAGGAAAAACGAAAAAATCAAAATAATAGTGAAAGCTGCAGAAAAGTATCTTGAAGTTTGAGATTTAAACTGGGAAACAGTTGAAAGCATGATGGGAAAACCAATAAGACCATCAGACACTGGCAGAGTGACGATGACTGAAAGATAAATAAAAAATTATGAGGACAAATGTAATTTAGTATTTATTATGTTGAGTTCAGTTACACAGTTTGGAAAATATATATATATATTTTTTTTTCTGGGGGTCAGTTTTGTTTCCTGTTTCCTTGTTTAACTCATCAGTTGGTGGCAGTAAAGCACTTTTTTTATATTAATATTTTTTATTGACAAAGCACATCACATCACAATACTATAATTGGATCACATTCATTGTCACTAAACAGACACCCACACAAAAACAAGAAAAAAAGGGTAATGCATTTTAACCTAGTTTTCCACCATAAAACCTCACAAGAAGAAGAAGAAGAAGACATTTGCTCTGGCATCTGCTGCCTGTTGCTGCCTTATACTCTGAAACACCAACATAAATCGTTAACTGATCTGTTCTGATTCAGATGTAACCATGGGCGTAGGTTTGCATAGGGACCAT
>NW_015150749.1:7651-15974 GCF_000732505.1 Cyprinodon variegatus
CTACAAGCATGCTTAGTGTGAGGGATTGTATTTGAGTCAATGAATCGATACAATCAACTGGTTTTCCTTAGAGAACTTTGTATCAATTTCACTGTATGATCTGGTTGAACTGTAAAGTGCCTTGAGATGACATGTGTTGTGAATATGGCGCTATATAAATAAACTGAATTGAATTGAATTGGTCCCGCAAAATCTACGTGTATTCGCTGCCATGGTTCTTCAGGAAACTTCCAGGGGTGTAGGGGCGCTAGCGGTGGAATGTTTTGGGCCCTCTGGCATGTGTGGCAGCACTTTGCTACGTTCTCGATTTCTCTGTCCACTCCTGGCCACCAAAAGAAACTCCTTGCCAATTCCTTCATGCACATGAATCCACTATGGCCGGCATGTAATTGTTGCAGAATTGTCTTGTGTAGTGTTGGTGGAATGACCACCCTCCTTCCCCACAGCAAACACCCCGACTGTATCGATAGTTCCGTTTTCCTGGACAGGTAAAGATGAAAACCTGGAGCATCGCTGACGAAATGGCCCTTTGTCATCATATCTGTGACCCCTGTCAACACCGGATCAGTGCGCGTTGCCCTCTTTACCTGTGCAGCTGTGACAGGTGCCCCTTCCACCTGGCTGAAGTAGAAAACCTCTTCACAGTTGGTTTCTGGTTTGGTAACAGGTAGTGGAAGCCTGGATAACCCATCAGCATTTTGGTGTTGGTCTGCCTTGCGATATTCGATCTCATATGAATGAGCTGATAACAGCATGGCCCAGCACTGCATTCGGCTATCAGCCAATGACGGTATGCTTCAATGTGGTCCCAGGATTGTAGTGAGGGTCCTGTGATCAGTAAGGAGAGTGAACCGCCGTCCATACAGATAATGGTGGAAACGCAGCACCCCAAAGATAATGCTCAGGGCCTCTCTCTCTATTTGTGCATAATTAGACTCTGCTTTGTTCAATGTTCGTGAGGCAAAGGCGATAGGTTTTTCTTCCCCATTAGGCAGTATGTGGGAACTGACCGCTCCCACTCCATAGGGCGAAGCATCACAAGCGAGTTGTATGGGTAAGGAGGGGTCAAAATGTGTGAGCACCCCCAACTTCAGCAACGTATCTTTTGCCTCCTGAAAGGCCTTCTGGCATGCCTCACTCCAGTTCCAGGCTTTTCCTTTGCAGAGAAGGCTGTGCAGGGGCTTTAATATGGTTGCTAAGTTGGGTATGAACCGGCCATAATAGTTGAGTAATCCAAGGAAGGAGCATAGCTGACCCACACTTTGGGATGGAAGTGCATTAGCAATGGCGCGGCTCTTGGACGGGGTGGTGTGTAATCCTTTAGCATCGATAACATGCCCCAAATACTCAACTGAGGGCTTAAAAAATTCACATTTATCCTTACGCCCTCTGAGGCCGTAGCCCTGTAACCGCTGGAGGACTGCATCCAGATTGCGCAGATGTTCTTCATCAGTGGCTCCGGTGCACAAAATGTCATCGAGGTAGCATTGTACACCAGGGAGACCACTGAGGATCTGGTCCATGGCACGCTGAAAATGGGCCGGTGCTGACGTGATGCTGAAAGGATCTGAATAGGCCTTTTTGTGTTGTTATAGTGAGGAGTTCTCGGGACTCTTCTTCGACGCACATCTGCAAATAGGCCTGATTTAAATCTATTTTGCTAAATTTCTGTCCATGACTCAGTCCAGCAAAAAGATTTAAAGGGATATTGTTCAGGAGCTAGCACAGGATCTAGCGTCACTTTGAAATCTCCACAGATGCGGATGTCCCCATTTCTTTTAGGCACCGGAACAATAGGCGTAGCCCACTCACTAATAGCAACTGGCTCCAGCACGCCACTAGTAACAAAGGTATCAAGTTCAACTTCCACCTTAGAGCGTATGGCATACGGCACCGATCTGGCTTTAAGAAATTTCAGTCTCGCCTCTGCTTTGAAACTAAGCTTAGCAGTGATGTCTTTTATGAGGCCTAGCTCGCTTTTGATTACGTCTTGGTTCCTCTGTAAAAGAGCTGCTAGCTCACTGGAGCTTGGAGACAGCATCTTCACTGTTTGCCAGTTTACTTTCAGGTTCTCCAACCAGACCCGGCCTAAGATGGAAGGACAGTCCCCCTTAGCTACATAGAGAGGGAGGGTCCTCACCTGGTTGTCGCTTTGGACAGTGACATCAAAGCCAAGTGTTGTAGGTGACTTTTATACACCCTTTTTGAGACAATGGATGCTTTGGATCCAGTGTCAATCTGCATTTTTACGGGGTGACCTTCTAGCAGGGGCCTTGCCCAATAACCCTCGTCATCAGCATCCACTTTATTTATTTTCATTGTATGTACATTCACCTCCAACTCTTCATCCGACTCACTAGACCGTTCATCTTGTTTTACTGTATGAACTGGCCTTTTTTTCTTCCCTTTTTTGTAGTCTTGTCTGTTTTCAATGCTAATGCTGATAGCTTTGTCCAATGTTAAATTTTTAGTGGCTAGCAATCTCTTTTGCGCTGCTTGATCTTTAAGGCAGCACACCAGCTTGTCTCTCAACTTGTCATTTAGCACGTTACCGAATTCGCAATATTCCGCCAATTTTCTCAGTGCCGCAACAAACACGGACACCAACTCTCCTTCTTCTTGATCACGTTTATGAAACCTGAACCTCTCAGCGATTAATAATGGCTTGGGTGAAAAATGGTCTGACAAAACCTTCACAATTTCAGCATATGTCTTTTCCCCAGGCTTTGTGGGTTGAAGTAAGTCATGTAATAGATTGAAAGTTTTAGGTCCCATCACAGCCAGGAATGTGGGCACCATTTTGTGATTAGCAATGCCGTTAGCCTGGAAAAAGTAATCAAAACGTTCGGTGTATGAGCTCCATTGTTCAACATTTTTGTCAAAGGGGCCAATATTGCCAATAACTCCCGCCATTGCTGGGGTTGTTTCCCTTACTTCAGGTTGATTCGGACTGCTCGTATTAGTACTGGGCTCCATGAGCTGCTCAGCGTTGGGTTGCTCTGGCTCCGGGGCGCCGAATATTTCCTCCTCGGAAGATGAATTGGAGAACATAATCCAGCATCCTCTCCCCGTAAAAGACGGTGAATGTCTCGTAACTTGCCGGCGTAGATTCGTACTATCCTTGTCGCCACTTGTTATATTTTATCCCACTTCATAAAGGCAATAACGGCTCCGGAGGCAGGAGTATGCTTGGCGTAACTTTAATTAGCTTCACAGGCTAACAACAACAACATCCGTGTTACCCATTCTTCCCAGAATAATATACGGTAAGCAAAGGGGGACATTCTTAGCAAAACATAACATGTCCTGTAGAGCAGGAAGCTGATTCTATCCAGCCTAAACTCTGAGGAATATGTTCTGTTGGTTCCTCAGCTGATAGGGAACAGAGTCTGACAGGCAGATCAGTGAATCACAGTAACAGAATCCAGTTGAGTTTGTAGGATTGTTTGGTGGATGGACAGCTCTCCATTACTGAACCTCTTCCTGAAGTACTCCTCCTCCTGGATGTTGGTGAAGCCTCGTACTCCTGTTACCATGGAAACACAGAAAGGAGAGATCCGACTGGCCGTCGCAGGTCGGGAAGTTAACCAGACCAGAGCCTAGGGAAGCAGGTTTATCATGTTTAAACATGATTATAGCATCTAGTAGCGGAAGACTCACACTGCTGCTCCAGGATCATTACTGAAAAAGGATGATCTTTGGACCGGTCACTCTTCATAGAAACACAGCTGGATGATGGAGACCCTGCTCTTTTCTCCTCAGCCTGAAGCCCATCTAAGAAGGAAATAAAGACTCTTAGTTAACATGTAATTCAGTCCCAGTTTCAGTAAGTCACTTTTCTGTTTGCTCTTTTGCTTCTTTACTTATCTTATTTTTTATTCTGTATTTGTTCTCTGCAGCATTGTATCTGACAGCTATCTTAGATTTAGTCTTAGTTTTAGTCTTCAGGATGAAAACTATTATCAGTTTTAGTCACATTTTAGTCATTACTATATGTGATAGTTTTAGTTGGTTTCAGTCGACAAAAACTCAAAAAGGTTTTAGTCTAGTTTTAGTGAGTTTTTTTAATCCAATTTATAAAACACTTAACCTTTAGAATTTCGAGTAGCAACCAGATTCTCTACCAGACTGACAGCTCTTCTCTAGATACTACAGTTGCTGGGTATAGAATGCTGCCGTGCAGATCATCATTTCTGTTAGGCAGAACACTGATTTTTTACAATTCAAAGAAACGTTTTTATGAATTAATGCTCTACTTTATAAAAAATGTCTCACAAAATTTGCGAAAATAACAGATCTAGTTCAACACATCATATTGGTCAATATAGCAGACAGACAAGCTAACAAAATGTCCAATAAAGGAATGGTTTTAGATATGCAAGGTTTCCATCCCGAAGCAAACACTTCCTGATCTACTATGAATTCTGCATTACACACAGATCAATGAAATCTTCATTGCTCCAAAAAAAAGCAAAGAACCAAAACATTCATCTTTCTACTTTGGCAATTTTGGCTTTATTTTTTTTTTTTATAGCTGTTTATTTATTTCTTAATTTCTTTTTTTTTTTTTTGCGGGGGGGGGGGGGTTAAAGTAGATTTAACTTCATAAGGGTCTGATATAAGAAAAAATAAACACAGAACCTACCTATACAATTGCCTTGTAACACTGATAGGGGTTAATAATCATAACCACTTATTGTCCTAGATGTTGGCATCTGGAGCTGTACCACCTTCCTCCAGCAGAGTGCGCCGTGGGTCTCCTGGAGCTGGAGTCTTCCAGCACACCTGAGACGCATCTTCTTATCAGGAGACCTCTCCTATATAACCAGCTGCCAGACCTTGCTCCGATGCCGCAGTGTTGACCTTAGTTTGGTTAGCAACCTGAGCCTTGAAACTGAAGAATCTTAGTCGTCTCTTGAGAGAGATCAGATTCTAACTCTCATCTGTTTTCGCCTCACAGGAAACCTGTGTCTAGCCTGAAGCTCTGGATGAGCTTAACCTGCCAAACCTGCCCTGGTGAGCCAACCTGAAGATTCCTATGTGGATTCCCCTGCTGCTCTTAGTGAAGAGCTGGAAACTCTGATCAAGGTCTGCCATTCAAAGTCAGAAGCTAGACGCTGCAGCTGCTTTTGAACTCTGCTGAACAAACAGTCTCTGGACCCAACGGTTCCCTCTCTCTCTCAAAGAGAAGCCCGGACTCAGTCAAGGTACAATCCTGAATTATCAAAGACTCATAACTAATCTGCCTGTCTTCTAATCAAACTATCATCTCTGCAGACTTCAGTGAACCAGCCCGGACCAGTTCCTGACCCAGTACATAATCTTGTGTTTTGTAAAACTTCAATAAACTCTGTTAAACTTTTACCCAGCCTCCGTTGTGTTCTGCATGTGGGCTAAGAACCTTAAACCCATCATGACACTAGAAATAAAAACCAAACAGAGCAAGTGTTCGTTTCTTTTCTGCAGAAAAGACCAAGGGTTAGACACCTTGAAAAGTCTGTACTCAACTCTGCCCAAACCTCTCTTTTCTGCTGCTTTTATTATTGGACTTCAAAGGAATTACAGGAGTGGTCAAAAGTTACCAGGAGGGGTCAGAAGTTATCAGTCACCTACGGCTGCATAGCTGGATAATTCCAGGCCCTGAGAGAAATATTTGCTCTCCTCATTCAGAACAATACTTTACATTCCTTGGCCAGATGCCTGTAACTTGAAATAAAATAAAAGGTGCGGGCAGCGGGGGGGTGGCGGCGGACGTGGCTGTGCTGCTTTGGCTTCGTCCGGTGGGGGAGCGATGTGTTTCGCTCCGCTCTGGCTTTGTGCTGCCCCTCGGGCTGCTGGGTGGGGGGTGGTTGGGCCGGCTGCGGTGTGCTCTTCTTGCCGTTTTGCGCCGTGCGGCTTTTCTGCTCTTGGGTTGATTCTGTGCGCGGTGTATTGCATTGCACGCTGTTGGCATCGGCCTTGGTGGGGTGGGGCTGCGCTTTTGGCCAGGGGGGCGTTTTGGGGGGTCCCGCGGCGCTCACGGCCGGTTCGCGGCGGATGCGCATGGGCCCCGGCCGCAGGCGCATGGGCCTGTGCCCATGCACCTGTGTGTTTTTCCTGGGTGGTGCGGTCGCGGTGGGTGTTGCGGCCGGTCGCCGGGGCTTGGTGCCGGGGGGCGGGGCGTGTTTCGGTGCTCTGTGGGGCTGGGGCGTTTTGGTCAGTGCCGTGGGGGGGCCGGTGTTCGGTGCCCGGGCCTACTTCAGGGTGGCCGGCTGCCGGCGGAGGCCACGGACTCCGCCGGCAGTGGCTGGGGGGCTTCTTCGGGGCTGTCTCTCCTCCTCCCTTGGTGGGGGTCTGATTTCCGGGGCTGGCCCCCCCTTGGTGCCTTCACTCTTGGGGTCCCTTTGGGTGTCTGGGGCTTTGGGTCTCCCGGCGCTGGACTCAGTGCTCTGGGGGGTGTGCCTCTCCGGCTCTCCACAACCACTATTGAGCATTTTTTCTAAGTTAAAACTTTACATGCACAAGTTCACCCTCACAAACAACTACAGGTGCTAGGCTTCAGGTACTTAGAGATTCACTTCCAAACATTCATATCTTCAGGTAACACAGAGTACATGTCAGACTTAATAATATTACTTTAGCGATAGTTTCAAGGTGTTGCTTTATTGTATATCTCGTACCATGTCTTTTGGTTGTGCTGTTCTTTTTTCATGTCGTTACAGGTGATGAAGCAGACTGAAAATGTTTTGTCATTGTCTCCTTTCTATCTCCTCTTTCTTCCATCTTTTCTTTTTCCTTTTTCTTCTTCTGTTTTTCTGCTCTACTAACATTGCAGTGTCCATATAAACTGTAAAACTCCCTGCATAATTATAATAAAGCTATTTATATGCATGAAACAAGTGGAGCAGTATGGCAATTGCCATACCGCTACACTTGTGAAAGTAAAATCTGTTGGGCTCCTTTTGGCATCAAGACAATTATTATTATTGCCACAATGCAAGACAGGACACTGCAAAAAAAACAAAACAAAAAAACAAAACAAAAACAAAAAAGAAATAAAATGATAAGAAATACATTTTTCTAACAAATGCCATGACAATTTGGACAGAGATTTCAATAATATGTCAACTAAAATGATGAAATATTTAAATAGAAAGAAAAAAGGACTATGAGAGAGAGATATTATAAGAAATATTCACCTTTTCATCTGGGTCTTTATCCGGAAAAAAAAAACAGTATGCAATTCAATATTTTCTTTGGATATAATTTAGGGATTCATTTTAGTATAAATTAAAGAAGTTTTAGCATCGCCTCTTGTGAGCTGGATGAAATATAAAATCCTGATAGTTACACAAAATAATTTTTTATGCTTGGCACAGGATGATCAGCCACATATAAATATTTAAGTAGCGAGGGCAGGAAAAGCCATTACTGCTGAGGGCCAACCCTCAGTGTAGAGTGTAAAGCGCAGACTCTGAGCTACGTGCGTGCAAAGACACATTTCTGCACAAGCACAACTGGAAGAGCTTTTCAGAGTTAGGCGTGCAGTACTGGACCATTCCGGATTATTTCCCCCTTGCCTTTGCTGCCATGGTCCATCTCTGGTCATGCAGAATGTGCACCGCTACACACCAGGTGGAAGGCATGTCCAACAAGGATGCAGCTGCACAGCTGATACTGCACAACCATGCATTATAAATGTGTGACAGACCACCTGCTAATATTTTTATCCAGTCTTTTCCCATCAACAAAAACTCACACCCATGACTCGACATGTTTTCGTCATCAAAGGTCCACATTTAGTTCAGCCAGTGAGCTGAGCTGGAGCAAAATGTCAGTCTGGACCACTGAAACCAGTTCAAACTGGGAGTTGCAGATGAGCTTTTGGTGTTTCTCTACCATCAATGCTGAGATGAACTAAAATGATCAATGAAACATTTATTCCTCAGAAAAACTGCAGCCTGAATGGAAGCTGAGGGTTCTGCTAAGCTCACTGCAAGGAGCGGAGCGGACAGAGAGATGAGAAAGTTCTGTCTTCAAGCAGATCAGCTCTGAGGGGGTGTTGGCCCCTCTGGCCCCTGCCTTTAGCCGGCCTTGAATCTGACAGGTATGAGGATGAAGAGAGCAGGAAGGACATGCAGCTAATGGAGGCCAAAACGCTCTTTTCACAGTGGGAAAAGCTCATTTTGGCCTCTGTAGCTGTAAAAGACAAACCATTAATGATACAGCCATGATCTTTTCTGGCAATTATCTAGAGCTGAAAACTAAGAATATAAAGTAGATTTGAGCAGATGTTTTTGGTTCCAAGCTTCAAATCAGAAGTTGAGGCCAAAATGCTCTTTTC
>NW_015150749.1:19956-21005 GCF_000732505.1 Cyprinodon variegatus
TGTAAGGTTCTGATGACTGAGAGTTTGTGTTCCAGTGTTACAGCCATGATCTTTTCTGGCAATCATCTACAGCTGAAAACTAACAATATAAAGTAGATTTGAGCAGATGTTTTTGGTTCCGAGCTTCGGTAATACTTTATGTTAAGGTACACCTATTCACTATTATTTCACTATTAATTAGTTGCTAATTAACATACGAATTAGTAACATATTAGCTATTAATTAGTTGTTATAAAGTACTTATTAATGTCTTATTCTACATAGCCTTATTATACAACCAGTACGTCATTAACTAAGAGTCCTTCCTCAGTAACCTCAGAATTATTGCTTATTAGCACTAAGTAAGGAAGTTGTTGTATATTATCATCTCAGTATGCTTTGCTTAGTATGGACTTTATAAGGCAGTAGTAGCCCAAGAAGAGATATTCTCCACTTTACATTACTTTTGACTTTTTATTACCACTTAGTAAATATGGTCAGTTCTTACATTACAAAACTAGTGTCCAAATAGCTCTTAATTGTCTTTGTTACTTAGAATATGTTCCCCATACTAAAGTGGAATTTTGATCATTACTAATTCACTAATAGTTGAACACTTATTCACCAACAAATGTTCCCTAAACTAAAGTTGCTTCCTTTTCACAATTAGTGAATATATATTGTAGCACATAATTACTGCAATAAACAAGTGATGGGTTACACCTTTGAAAAAACTGATTTATCTATAGGTTCCCTCTAATTCAGTGGGAAAATAACAAAGACAGCAAAAGTATAAATTCCTCATTTATTAATCCACTGGTTCAGGTTTTCCAGAGGCTTACAAATACCGGTTTAACAAGTAAAAGGGTCTTCCTGAAATTTCAAATACTGACAACTCTAAGTGGATCCTACTGCATAATAACACAGGTAACCTTATGTTGAAAAACACTGCACAACAGAAAGTACAGAAAATACAAAAAAAATAAATATAAAAAAAAAAATAAAATCTGCACAGTTCAACATGACTTGTCAAAGGTTAGATCAAATGTACTGAACTGTACAAACATTGC
>NW_015150749.1:22256-23588 GCF_000732505.1 Cyprinodon variegatus
TGTCTGGAGAAGATGGGGGAATGATGTCATCTTCATCCATGTTGCCATCATCATCCTCATCGTTGTCCTCCAACATAAATACTTTAGATTGAGCTTTGATAAAATAGAGAATAGATATAACAAAGATCAGATTGTTATGAAAATATATCACACCATTCATTGCAATTACAATATATTTTGCATATACAAGTTGCTCCCAAATAACTTACATGACCTCTTCTTTCCTGTGATTTGCTCACACAAAAAATTGCGCTCTTGCTCAAGATCCTTTATTATCTTTTCTTGCCATTGGATTTTGGCTTCTAGGAACTCCACTTTGGAAATTGATCCTTAAAAATGAGAGCAGGATAGAAAAAGATTACGATTTTACTGTATTAAATGAGTGAGACAGAAAGAGAATGACATGCATGCAACAAAGGTAGTTGACCAGATATGGTATGTGCCTTAATTTGATTTGCAAGCACAAACTTGTATACTGTTAAAACTGTTTCTTCAATCTAAGTGAAAAAAATCACCCAAGAAATTAAACTTACTTTAGACAACAAAGATACACTTCTATAAAATGAGAAATTATTACCTGATCCAATTCTGCTTATGCTGCTGCAACTTGGAGCAGAGCCTTTATCTCCTTTATCTTCAAGAACTACAGTATGGCATAGGTACAACAAAATGTATACATATGAATAGATTAGTTTAAATGTTTAAAGACATTTAGACTAGATAACTATTTAACTGTTACAGTTCCTTGAAAGATAAAGAAAAATTTACCATCCAGATCCTTTTTGGTCACCTCGGTCACCGAGTCATCTTTTCTTCTTGGCCTTAGGCTATAAAAATATAAATACATTAGTGTCGCTACATCTGGCAAAATCTAACTTATTGATAATCTACACAAGATTTAAAAGCTCTTCTTGTTCAACAACTGCATATTGCCTATCCCCCCGCCCTCCCGCTCTTTCTCTTTTTTCGGCGGTGCACTCAAAATAAAATAAATTAATAAGAAGTCGACTGAACTGGCCTGGAGCCAGTGTTGGCATTACTTGCTGTCAATTCAAGTCAAAAGTAATTAAAATGGCACCTCGTGTCGTTTCGAGTGCCATTCTCTGGTTCAAATTAATATTAAAGCATTATGCACCTTCACTCAGCTAGCTTGACATTACATTAGCTAATTAGCATCGACATTGCAGATAAACGGGAGTGTTTACTTCTTTAACCATGTCAACGACTATGTAAACAAAGCTCAGGGGGACTTTCAACTGAAAGGTTAGCGGTGAACTTACCATTTTTCCCACACAAATTTCCTTCTTCACCCTCCAAGCCGTAAAAAGAAAC
>NW_015150749.1:24477-25765 GCF_000732505.1 Cyprinodon variegatus
CAGATTTGCTCAAGGGCTTCGACTAAGGCAAGTGGACATGCTGCAAGAGGGAATTACTCAGAGTTCTGCAACTCTGAGTAAACTTGCAGACAAGCTGCGGAGAGTTTGCAAATCAGGAATGAAAAGAATGAGAAGAAGAGGCAAGCAGACCGTTGGACAAAGGACAGAGATTGTTATGATAGATGAAAGCAAATTTGGCCATAAAAGAAAGGTATGAAATTTATACTATGAGTATTATTTCAATGCCAAATACATGATTTTTGTGTCTAAAAACATGTTTTTGATGTTGCTTAAGTCTGTCCTAATCTAAGCTACTGTCAGTGTCAGTGTAGGGGTTGGTAAAAATATCGATTTACTGACCCATCGCAATACTTTCCTGTGCAATTCAATATCAAATCGCAAATCCTCTGAATCGATTCCCCTCCTGACCAATGAGGGGAGCTGTATTTGTTATTTACATTGTATGGACAAAGGCGATGTTAGATCATACTACACAAAAATTGCTAATATTTTTTTTATTTTCAGATGTTTTATTACACAAAAATATGACTTGACATACTACATCTGGTCACATGGGCATGAAAATAAATATTAAAAAATCTACAACAGAGTTCCTACTTCTTACTGAATTGACAGTGAAGCATTTAAATTTAGATTGAATCGAAATTAAATCGCGACCCAAAGAATCTAAATCTAATTGAGTTGTGAGATTCTTACAGTAACAATACTCAGCCCTAATCAGTAGAGACAGTATACATACATTTAAAACCTGAATTTGCCTAAGGTGCTTGGAGGTTTGTCTCCTGGATCTCGAGAAGTAACTACTGCATTATAGAATAAGAAGAATTGTAGTTCATTGATGCATTCGAGAGGAATGTCACTTTTAAGAAACTGCATTATTTCTACACCCCAGAATAGTTGGTAAACATGAACCACGACTCCAAAATTAAAGAGAACTCTCCCATCTCTCACCATTATTGCAGAATCATTGTCCCCATTTTTAAATATTTACTCTTGTGAATTTCAGTACAACAGAGGACGGGCAAGCAACAGGAGTTCCTGGGTATTCGGAATGCTAGGGATTAAGGATGACAGAAGGAGACCCATCCTTAAGATTGTGCCTCACCGTTCAGCCAGGCATCTCTTGCCTCTAATAAAGAAGCATGTTCGTCGTGGAAGCTCCGTCATTTCAGATGGGTGGAGGTCTTACCGCCGTCTTCAGGATGAAGGTTACAACCACCTGAATGTCAACCATCAAGATTTTTTTGTTGACCCTGTTACAGGTGCA
>NW_015150749.1:27116-40226 GCF_000732505.1 Cyprinodon variegatus
TGAATTAGTAATGATCAAGATGCCACTTTAGTATGGGGAACATATTCTAAGTAACAAAGACTTAATTAAGAGCTATTTGGACGCTAGTTTTGTAATGTAAGAACAGACCATATTTACTAAATGGTAATGAAAAGTGAAAAGTAATGTTAAGTGGAGAATAACTATTCTTGGGCTACTACTGCCTTATAAAGTCCATCCGAATAAAAGCATACTGAGATGATAATTAATATACAACAACTTCCTTACTTAGTGCTAATAAGCAATAATTCTGAGGTTACTGAGGGAAGACTCTTAGTTAATGGCTTACTGGTTGTATAATAAGGCTATGTAGAATAAGACATTAATAAGTACTTTATAGCAACTAATTAATAGCTAATATGTTACTAATTTGCATGTTAATTAGCAACTAATTAATAGTGAATTAATAGTGAATAGATGTACCTTAAAGTGTTACAAAAACTATCTATGCATTCTAAAGGGTCTTAAGATTTTAAGACATAACTCTGCAAGTGAAGGGGAACTTAACTGGAAATATTTGAAAACAGTGGGTACAAAAACAACTTCTTACAAAAGTGACAGTTTTAAATGGTATACAACTACGTGCATCAATAACAAATGATTTTGGTTATTTGCATCAATATAAAAAAAAAGCTAACTTGCTACAGTTAGCATGAGGTGATGGAACAGTTGGCTCCAACTAAACAATTTTCAGATGGAAAAGAAAAAAAAATCATTCAAACAATAAAATGTGTTTGCATACTTTAGGTGAAAATGACAAGACAGCCGGAGGATGCATACAACTTTATCCACCGACATGTCTTTCTAGGAAAGAGATTAATGCATTTCTTTTAGTTGCTTTGATTTCAATTCAAGTTCTGACTCAACATTTTTCAGTTCACTGCATTTGTCCTTGTACCTCTGTCTTAGAGTATTAGATTTTGTTAACATTTGAGCCACAAGTGTGCTAGATTTGTTTTCAGCCTGCTCAGCTAGTTGAACAGCATCATTCTGAAGGAATACACACACCCCTGCCAACATGTCTTTCTTCTTTTTCAGTTCTTCAAGCTCACTTTCCAAAGCTTTTCTGTTTTGCCCACGAATTGCACCCTCTCTTTTCTGTCTTTCTTCATCAAGGTGGATCCTGTACCTGGTTCTGGCTGAGGGTACAGATGTCAGTACTTGTTTTGTAAGAGTTACTTTAAGAACCCTCCGACATACTCTAAAATGGTCATACACTATTCGCTGAGCCTCAACAGTTTCTTCTTTTATGTTGCAAGTCTCTACTTCTCTATTAACAGAGAAGCCTCTCTTTACTGTAGCTTGCCCATGAGAGAGGAGCAGGAGGTGCTGAAGGAAGCTCTGCAGCTCGGTAAAAGACTGTTTGAAAGTTCCATGAAGAAAAGCATCAAGCCGTTGCTCCATTGGTTTAAAGGACAGGAACTTATCACTTTTACCATACAGAGAAAGAAAGCTGTCAAACTGTTGCACAACAGCAGCAGCTGCAATGGGTGAACAAAAGCAAAAAAACTGTAAATAAACTGTAAATAAATATTGTCTCAGACTCAGACATGCTTTACTAATCCCATATATTGGGATTATTTGTCATTGACAATTTATATATATATATATATATATATATATATATATATATATATAAATTGTCATTTTCATATTTCATATTGTCATATTTATATATATATATATATATTGTCATTTTCTATGGATGTTGTGTCTACATATTTTTACGATGCGATTTGGGCGAGATATAGTCCCCGAAATCTCACCTCTGGTTCACTTATGGTTCACTTCCTGTCCAGTGTTGCCAACTCCTCAGTAAGGAAAGTAGCTATTGGCTGTGCTAAAAGTCGCTAGAAGTCGCTAAATGACGTCATAACCTAATTTGCATAATCTGCCACAGGAAGTGATGTGCATGTTATTGATGCTGTGGGACAAACAATGTCGTTAAAGAAAGACAAAAAGTGAGTAAAAACACTATATAATAGTGTTTTTACTCACTTTACTAAACAATATATAGAGCAACTTTTTTCTGTCCATTAATGTTTATTTATTTTTTATTTTATTTTTTTATTTATATATTTTAATTATTGTGTATTGTATTAGTATACTAACCCTCCTGCTTTACCCGGGCTTTGTAACTCCGCCAAAGTGTCTCTTTATGTTTCACAATTTTTTTTTTTTTATAACTTTTTTTTTCCCTTGTGGTCCACTAAGGAGCCTACAAATCATGGTAAAACATGAACATGTGAACATTAACATTAACAATCTAAATTGAACAAAAAAAACCATAAAGAATCAATGGCAATGTCAGCAAATAATGTTTTTTTTTTTTTTAACTAATAAGATTTCCCTCCACACACACAGGCTGTGCTTGCCTGCTGACAGAAAGAGTGGGTCATCATCATGTTGGTCAAGACTCTCTATGGCAGATTCATCAACTGAGGGAGCTGACTTAAATGAGTAAGCAGCTGATGTGCCAAAAAGTTGCAAAACATGCTCAGGCAGCTGGTGCTCGTAACATGCCTCACCAGACAGCTTCAGTCCATATCGGATGTACAGGATGGAGTTGAGTGTCTGCAAAGACATCCTATTTCTAAGTTTGCTTTTTACCACACTCATTTGGCTGAATACTGTCTCAACATCAGCATTTGAGTGTGGCAAGGAAAATGCAGACAGAGCAGCCAAGGCAAGTTCTTGAAACGGGTTCATTCCAGTTGTATCCCTGAACTTCCAAACCTCTCCAGAATCCCAGTGTGTTTTTTGTCTCGTTCCATTTACTAAGTTGGATGGCACGCCATTGCTGGACAATCTTGTCCATGTCTATAGAGGAGTAGCCAAGGAGCTTGGTTACTTTTTCTATTTCTCCAAGGCTCTTATTGTGCTTTAGAGTTACCTCCACACTGAAAACCGACATGTACTGCAATGCCTCGATGTTGTCTGAAGGCTACACACCGCTTTCGAACATTATTTTCAACTTCAGGCAAAAGGTGGAACTCAGCTGCCTTTGACTCAAAAAGATAACCAAGGTATGGTTTGGGACTAATGTAACCATATATTGGCCCTTTGAGTACGTCAACCTTTGCCAGTGGATTCGGCACCCTGATGCTTACAGACTTGATCAGGCTAACTAAGCTGTCCAGTAGCTCAAGAGGATCTACATGCTCTCCCTCAAAAGCCTTGATGGCCAACTGTACCTCACCCAGCACTGACTTCAAAAAAGTGAGATACAACCTGTTTTGAGGATCATTGTACATGGAATATAAAATCTCAGCCATGTAGCAGTGCTTACTTTTCTTGGTGACCTCAAAATGCAGTCTTAGCTCCTCCCACTGGTTCAAAATGCGTGAAACCGCCGGTTCAATAGAGAGCCAACGTCTGGCACACACCTTGGTTATGTGTAAAGGTTTCTCCCCACAGTTGATGGTGTCGTATATGGCTTTGTAGGCCTCCCTGCGCTTTGGATACACTGAAAACCAAAGTCTCTCTTATTAAGTACTCAACACTGCGGGGGATGGTGTCATTAGAAGCATGACTTACAGCAAGCTGCAGAGAGTGGCACACACAGCGAATGAGGACCAAATCTTTGAGGCCATACTTCTCCTTCAGCACTTTATGGACTTCATTGTCAGAGGCATTGTCAGTCCCTATCCCCAGCAGTTTCTCTTTTATAAGACCACACTTCTTAAGAAAAGCCACAACAGCACAGGCTATAGATCTGGCATCTCCTCCCTTCAACTCAACCAGTCCCAGAAATGTTGACACCATTGTCTGCTTGGTGACACTTAAGTACCTAATCACAACCCCCAGATACTTAGAAACACTTATATCTGTGGACTCATCAAGGAGGAGGCTAAAACGCTGGTCACCCACATCTGTGACTAATTTTTTCAGAAAATAAGGTGCTAAAACACCATTTATCATTTCTGTACACTTTGTCCTGTGCATTTTGAAGTGGGTAGCAGCAGTGGAGTCTGAGAATGCTGCTCTACATGCTTCTCCAATGTGATCACATGCCAGCATGGAACAGTGCTCAGCAATAGCTAATGCCATGGTGGCCTCAGGCTTCTTTGCAGAGTCTGCTTGTTTAACCATAAATGGCAGCTTGGTTTGTGTTTAACTGTAAGGCTTTGCCTTTTAAGTATGTTTTTGAGTTGTCATGTGTTTTTTTATGTCGCTAAGTTTGGCGTAGAAATCAGTCTTACAATACAAGCAGTATGCCCGTGTATCATCTCCAATAAACTGCTTCAACCAGCCTTTGAATTCAGGGTTTGATTCCCCCTCTTTTCTGTATTTTGACTGTACAGTTTAGACTGAGACATAATGATTCTCACCAGCAGATCAATGTTAATCTTAGAGAGGAAAACACAATGGACAACAGGATTAAGTGACTGACTGTGGCTGTGTGAATCAAATGCTGTTATTTATTTAAGATAAAATATTTCAAATTCAGTTATTTATTTTAGAGCAAATAACATTTTACATTTACATCCCGCTCGCTCCCGCCTTGAATGTAAGTCAGGGCGGAGTGGCACCGCGTGATCAATTTGCGCCATCAATCCCAGCGCATGCGCGCTTCATTTGCAGTCTGGACGCTGAGGGTAAACATCCTGCGGCTCCGACTGCAGCGCTGAGAGGGACTCCTGCGGGAGCGGGAGAACAGGGTTTGGATGGGGGAGCAACCCCACGGCAGCAGCTGCCGCTGGAGGACAAGAGTAGGAACGATACATGCTTTCACGTAAGAGTCTCCAAAAGCCGCCAGTGACACCGTAAAAAGTCGCCAGAGGGGTCTGAAAAGTTGCTGAGTTGGCAACACTGTTCCTGTCAGCCAGTGACGCTTGATATGATCAACGTTCTATACTCTGGGGTTATTGATTAAGACCATGTGGGGTGTTAGGCTTTGTAGCCAATGAAATAAGGGTTCGAATGAGCCCAAATGTGTTTAGGTTATTTAAAGGGGTACTGCATTACAGGCTTGTGTTAGAGAAAAACACACCAGCCGGTGGAGCCATTGCGCGCAGCTCCAAGCTGACACCAAAAGTTCAACACCCCACAGCTCTGGAACTGTTATAGCTAGGGGTTTGACATTTTCTGCATTTGTGGTTGACATGATGTAGAACAAATCTAATACAATGACACCTGCCTGTTCTTAATAATGTCTTTATTACTGCAGTTCAAAAAAGACCTATCATTTCCCAGAATAAAAAAAAAAAAACTTTGAGTCATGTTTGAACTGATGCAGCATGGTCTGTGTTCAACTCAATCAATTTTAATTTAGATATTCATAAACTAGAGGGTGTTAGCTTTCAAATAATTTATTGTAATTTGGGTATTGTAATTTGTCATTTGGGCTTATAGTTCCTTAGTTATTTGCTTTTCCATTTGGGTATGCAAAATAGGCGAGGATTACCCAAAATGAGGTGGATGTTTAGAGGTTTATAGGTAATATTCAAAGAACGATCTTCTCTCATAGGCATTTAAAGTCAAAGTCAGTACATTTCAGACATAAAAAGCTGTGTACTAATTATATGAAACTATCCCTATAAAATTCCTACCAGTTGAAACCCTCTTGACAACTGTCTGTCCTGCAGAAATCTTTGAACAAGTGACCTCATTTGTCCCTGGCACCATTCTGGATCTCTGCTCATGATGGAAGGGTTCAAGCATGCTAGCTTCCTGACAGTTGGGTACTTCAAAGGGCTCTTTTCTTGCACTTTCTGTATGCTATGCGATATCTTGCCCTTTTCGGGGCGACTTTCCAGTAGTGCGGCAATTTTCCGATCGGGCCAACTTTCAGCCTGATCGTGCATCGTGTAGTGTACAGGGGGTAACGAGGGGCGATAAGCCTCTCAAGACCACCTCCCAATCAGGAATCGTGTCCGTCGTGGTTTATAGACGTACAGTGTGAGCAGGTAGATCGCATCAGAGTGTCATGCTGCACATAAATCGTAAACTGTGAACTCACACATTATGACGAAACCCATACAGTGTGAGCCGTAGCTGCGTGCAACAATCGAAAAAATGCAGTCCCTTCTAAATTCAAGGACAGTGAGATCACCTAGCCTAGCAAAGAGGGATAGGACATTAGTATCATGGGAAATTATTTAGGTGTATTTTATGTTTAAGTATAAATATAAAGTCGTGCAAAGCATTACCTTGAGTACAGACTCAGCACCCAAGCCAATGTCAGCATTGCTTGCACTTATCCAGTTTTTTTGGTCATCAGGGTCAAGTTTGGTCAGTTGAAATGGACCAAACTGTTGCACAAACTGTTGACAGTCCCCTAACTAATCAACTTGACATCTGTCAAGTTGATTAGTTTTCCTGCAAGGCCCCCTGCCCTCTTCAAGTTTGTGTATTCACTCTACCTTGCTAACTGTCCCTATTGTAATGCAGATATCTTGTGATATAACCAGCCCTACATGAGACTGGATAAAGGCTGAAACAAACTGGCATCAGAACAAGAGCATGCTCCAAACACTTTTCATTACCTGCCCCTGCAACATCAGACCTTTTTACAGCAATAACTTGATAAGTCATATCTAAATCTTTATTTAGCCAAACCTATTGAACAACCAGATATCATACAGGTCCTATTTCCTGAGCTGAGAACAGGTCATAACCATGCTTTTCCAACAAGGAAAGGCAGAGCCTGTTTATATTGTCCATTCACCAACAGACTCAATTATATTGCAAAGCTCACTATGTGACAAAAAGAACAACTTAGAGAATAATTGTATTTTGTCTTGTCTCGCCTTTTCACTACATTCAACATTTCAGCTTAGAAAATGACAAACAGTATGATTTCAGTATTGGAGTAACATTTATTTCACCCAAGGAAAAGCACTACATATGAAGCTACAATTGTCCCATTTAGCAGTTCCCACAAACCCAAGGTGAGTCCTTCCTGCATTTGTGACAGGTACACATTGTGCAGTGCACATAACGCTCAATGCTGTGGTTCCTGTTGCAGAGATTGCACACCTGCCCTGCTTATAAAAACAATGAAAACATCTAAAAAAAAAGAATAGAGTTTAGCACATTTTCAAGTAAGAAGTGCAGTATGAACTAGATGAGGTTATCTATGTGAGCTACAAGTTTGGTGGCACTACAATGATCTATAGTGTAGTCATTGATAATTATATGTTTATAATAACAATTAGTAAAAATCTCAAAAAATACAGTTTGGCCTATCTCTTTTGTGTGGCACTTTTGTATAAATTAGGGCATCAATTCATAAAAAGGTTTATTTGAATTCTACAAATCTAAGTTTTCTGCCTAACAGCAATGATAAACGGCACAGCAGCATTGTATCTCCAGAAACTGTAGTATCTGGGCAGGAGCTGTCAGTCTGGTAAAAAAAAATCTGGTTGTTATTCAAAATTGTAAAGGTAAACTTTTTTTGCAACATAAAACCGACTAAAACATATCATCATCACATATTATGATGACTAAGATGCAACTAAATAATAGTTTTCGTCCTCAAGACTAAGACTAAATCTATGATAGCTGTCAAATACAACACTGGCCCAAACTCAAGGATAAAAGGTTAAAAAAAAAAATCACAAAGCATATCCTATTACTATATAGGCATCATTTAAATTTTTTTAGCATGACTTCCAGAACTGATATTCAGCTTCATATTGTGCAGGATTTCATTTGAATGATTTGCCTGTCTTGTTTATAGGTAACACATAACGAGTATGATAGTGAAATAATGCTGACAGTTCTTCAGTTTGTTGCTGTAAAGAAATACATGAGTAAAAAAGATTGGTTTGCATTTTATTTGTTCATCTTTATTCCTCAAACATGGTCATGAAAGAAGAAGATCCCTGATGCAAGTGGCTGAAATAAGCTTCCTCTATTATATTATGGGATTAGACATACAGATAGGATAAGGTGCTTCCTCATTCAGGGAGGACTTTTTCATCTTTGGGGAGCCCAGTGAACGCCTTCTGATAAACTCCAGGCTCTCCAGACAGGTTTCCATTGGGAATAAATCCCAAGACAGTCAGAAAAATGGAGAGACGATGTTTATATAAATTAATTGTGGCCTTGGAACACCTGGGAGTCCTTCAGATTTAGTCAGAGTCTGTCACTGGTGTGGGTTGTTATTTCTACAGCACAACAAAATCTTTGATAGATGGAGGACAACGCATGGAAACTGTTGTTCATGTAACAGTGCTATGTTTGGAATCACTTTTTGTGTTGGGTGTTTATCCAGTTAGCATTATAAATTCTAATTGCCTGCATTGCATTTTAAGTATAATCAAGCTAGGGTGTCCCAAGCCTTACTCCGACATACCATCGAACTGACAGTCAATCCAACATCCAGACAGCCCCCCACTGTGACAACCCTTCAAAATGACATGTCCCCAGTACAACAATTATAAATGTTAATGTTCCGACACGAGTGCCATGTGCTGAAAATGGCCACTCTTCAATAGTACACTGATATCAGATATCAGCAAGAAGGGATTTTTTACAGCCTGCACAAAGTCCACCATATTATTAATAATAATATTGACATAAAAAAGCACCGAATACGAGCCACTGAAGTGACTTTTCTCCGTAGTGTGTCTGGGCTCTCCCTTAGAGATAGGGTGAGGAGATCAGTCATCCGGGAAGGACTCAGAGTAGAACCGCTGTTCCTCCACATCGAGAGGAGCTAGTTGAGGTGGCTCGGGCATCTGGTTAGCATGCCTCCTGGACATGCCTCCCACCGGGAGGGACTATGTTTTTTGGCTGGCCTGGGAGTGCCCTGGGGTTCCCCCGGAGGAGCTGATCCAAGTGGCTGGGGAGTGGGATATCTGGGCCTCCCTAATTAAGCTGCTACCCGACCCCTGATAAGCGGAAGAAGTGGATGGATGGATGGATGGATGGATGGATGGATGGATGGATGGATGGATGGATGGATGGATGGACGGACGGACGGACGGACGGACGGACGGACGGATAAAAACCTCCACCATGCAGAAAATTTTGCCCAATATTGTTATTTACACCTGTAGCTAAAACCTGCGCATGATCTGAATCACTACGACATTTTAATGAGGCACACCTCTAGTACTTAAAATCGGTCCATAAGTACATAAGTAAGGCACAGTGTCTGTCTGTAGCCTCTGGTGTCTGTTGTGCTCTCACCTTCTTGATTCGCCCCTCACTATGCTGGCTCCATTTACTAGTTATATTTAATCTTTTGTCTTTAGTATAATACAGCTGGACTTTTTAAGATTGATACTCAAGCTGTCAGCAGTTATTGCTGTGATCCTCTGAATAAGATGGGGCTGCTTGTTCAGCCAAATTATGTTAAAGAATCCTTTAAAAAAATTCCTGCATCTGGATTATGATCTGGATCATCACCAACACATAGCTGACCACACAGGCCCAATACCAAGAGAAATATGCAGGCTGTAATGAGGAAACCAGCTAAAAACTATTCAATTATGTTTATATATACAGCACATTTTCACAACACATATCATCAAAGGCACTGTACACAGACAATACAGTAAAATTGATCTGGAAAAACTGTTGATTGCATCCAGTTATTAACTTGCAAGAGATGCTACTCCTGGATGCGCTTGCGGTCGTGTTTACCAAACAAACATTTGGGCATGCCACTGGAGTCTCAGCTGATGGATCTGAACATTTGGTGTGTATGTATATGCATCAATGAACATTGGAGGCGTCCCGTGTTTGGTTATTTACTGCATTGACACGTTTTCAATTTTCTTCTACATTCCCTACATGGCATGATTTTACCCAACTATAAAATTGGTATTAAGCAATATATAATGAGGAGCCTACTCTTGTTCCTTGAAGTAGTGGGTACAGAGGCTGGCACAGGTTTTATCAAACAAGCTATAAGGTGAAGTCATCTAAGTTGATTTGCACATAATGTCTCTGTGTATTCATTGGTGATAAGAGCAGAGTTTGTCTAGTGAGCAGCAAAAGCCTAGTGTGCACCAATAACAAAGTCTAATGGATAATTTTTGGAAACAAAAATGATGGTTACAGGGAGGCGGAACTGGACACAATAAGTAAGCACATGCACAATAGGGTCGGTTAAACCACAAACAGCCATGTACAATAACCCATGTGTCTGGGAACCAGCACACACACAAAAACCCTGGTGCTCTGAAGATTACTGGGACTACAATGTCACAATAATGTTTCTACAGCCATGCTTGCTGAAATCCTGGTATGAGAAAACTGCTTAAATATTGCTAGTCCGACAAAGAAAAATTAAATCAGCGTACTGGGACTTTATGAAATTTTTTTTTAATATTTCCACATTGATAACATGCCGCCAGTGTTAAATTACGATATGTCTAAACATTAGCATGTACCTGGAACTTGAAGCATAATTAACATATACATGTAATATCAAAAAAAAAAAAAAAAGGGATGGGACGGGGAATGTCTGCTTCTCAAAATTTGATCCATCATCTGCAATGCTTTCCAGCCTCCTGTCTTCACCTGTATCACTATTAAGTGTGTTTTTTATAAACAAACTAAGCTCCAAATCGACATTGTATTTTTCTCTCATTGTACCTTTCCTCCTGGAATGTTAACTGCCTGGATGTTGAACATCCAGTAGTTGTCCTCCAAAAGTGCCTGAGCAGCCAGGCGATTAGGTAAGGGAACGCAGAACACATGACTAAGGATCTTTGTTCACTGGTCACCGCCAACCCGTCCACGTTTCTAACCAATTTTCCATGCTCAGTGACTCACCCACTAAGAAGCCCAATTGGCTGCTCCATAGTCAGAAACTTGGCATTAGAGACACTAACGACCATAGTCAAATGTTTGCCATGGGCCAGAAAGGGCAACACAAAATCCTACCTGAAACTGCTGGCTAAAGATAAGGTTAAATACAGTAAGATTGTTATTCACGCTGGCAGTAATGACACCCGGTTTTGCCAATCGGCATCCATGCTGACATTGAAGGTGATAGCTTAAGTGCATCCTTTAATGCTATCTTAGACACTTTGGGCTTTGTTCAAAATGTGAATAGTCCCACACATTCTCATCTTCATACTTTGGACCTTGTGCTAATATATGGAATTGAATGTGAAGAAATAAAAGTATTACCTCACAACCCTGTCCCCTCTGACCACTTTTTAATAACCTTCAGGATTTAACAGAGTTATCCTCCCCCAAAAGAAGGTTTTGCTTTAGCAGACCATTATCAGATAGTGCAGTGCAAGAATCTTTTTCACTTTCGCTCTCCTCTGTGTCGCTGAGCAATGCTGCAGAGGGCAAAAGTTTATCTTGTTCCCCTTCACAGGTGGATGATTTTGTTGATGAGGTTGCTTGTTTTCTGTGTACTGCCTTAGATAATGCAGACAATTTGAAAAAGAAAACTGTAGAAATACAATGCTGGCTCCCTGGTTAAATGCACACTCTGAAGCAAAATGCTAGGGAACTGGAGAGAAAATGCCACTCAACGTGCCTACAGGAATCCTACCTTGTCTGGAAAAATAGTTTACTGCTGTATAGGAGGTGATTGTGATTAATCTCTCCCTGTTATATGGATGTCTACCAAAGGCTTTTAAGGTTGCTGTAATTAAACCTTTACTTAAGAAACCATCTTTTGTCCAAGATGACTTTGTCAATTATTGACCAATATCCAATCTTCCTTTCTTATCTAAAACTCAAACAAGTGTGTGACCACTTAAACAATAATTAACATTTTAAAGAGTTCCAGTCTGGCTTTCGAGAGCATCATAGCACTGGCCTTAGATAATGGGCTTGTATAAATGTATCTGAACAAGTCCTGTTAGTTTTCAATGCTGCATTTGAAACAGTTGATCATGATATTATTTTATAAAGACTTGAATATTTTGTGGGAATTATAGGAACAGCAATAGATTTGTTTAAATATTATGTACCTGACCATTTTCAGTTTGTTCACATTAATGATAAATCTTTGATTTTTTTTACTATCGGGAAGTCCACTAACTGTCGTTAAAAGGCTTCAGCTGATCCAAAATGCTGTAGGCAGAGTTCTGATGGAAATTTAAAAGAGAGATCATATCTCTCTATCCTAGCTTCTTTTCAATGGCTTCGTATTAAATCCAGAATAGAATTTAAAATCCTCCTTCTCACATATAAAGCCTTAAATGCCCAAGTTCCATCTTATATCAGAGATATGATTGTTCCTTATGTTCCAAACAGAGCACTTCGCTCTCAATCTGCAGGTTTAGTATTGGTTTCTAGAATTTCTAAAAGAATGGGAGGCAGATCTTTTCGTTATCAGGCTCCTCTCCTGAGATATCTCTATAGTTATGCTGCTATAGGCTTAGACTGCTGGAGAACATAGGAACCCCTTTTTCATCATGTGCTTCATTCTATCTCTATTCTCCCACTCTGCAGAGTTTGTTAGTTTAATCTCTAATGTTATGCTCTCTGCTTTTTCTTATAGTAGCTTCATCTGGTCTGTTCCTGTGTGGCTGTGACACCATCCTGAAGAGAAATATCAGCTGTGCTGCCGCCATCAACACCTTTGTTAATAGATAGTTGAGATTGTCCTATTTTTCAGTGTAGACATGTCTCTCTGACTGTGACTGGCTAGAAGTGCTCTCCTCATCCTCTGACATGACATGGGAGCTGGCTCGGAGCTCGTCTGCCTGGCTCTGTGTTTCCTGGACGGGTCCACCTGTGGAGCTGGATTACAGTTGCCTTTTGTATCTCTGCTTCTTTCTGAATGTCCGCTTCTGTCTTCTTGACGTGTCTAAATGGTAGCATGTATCAAAAACTTGAAGCATAATTAACATATAATGTATCATCTAAAAAAAATGAATTGGTTGGGGAATGTCTGCTTCTCAAAATCTGATCCCTCATCTGCAATGCTTCCCAGCCCCTTCTCACCCGTATCACCTACGTCTTCACCCGTATCACTATTAGGGCCGGATTTATCAAGATCCAATTTGCGTTCAGTAATTTGCGCTTGCAAACTGGAATTTTGCGCGAGGGGCTGAACCATGGTGTGCACGTGATTTAACAAGAGTGATTGCGTAACTGGTGGCAGGTGCAAAACTGTTGGAGACGCCCTATTTAAATGATGGTTTTGCGCGTTTTGTGGTTTGC
>NW_015150749.1:40885-50262 GCF_000732505.1 Cyprinodon variegatus
ATAAATCACTTTGCGAGTGCTAAATTAATATATTTACATGTTCTCCTCCCACAAGACGCACTTTTGCGTGTAAACGCCCCATATTGCATATTCATTGCAGAAAAAGTACTAACTAGACAAGTACTTCCTTGTCTAAATGTAATTTCTAGACGTTCAGAATGTGTCTTTTGGATAGAAAGAATGTAATTTTGCTTGAAATGGTCATTTTGACAAAAAAAAATGTTTTTTTCAGGTATCAGGAATACATATCCATTCAAAATAATACATACAGTATCAGAACTGCCTGCCATAGCCTGTTGCAATCACGATAACATTACAGGAGAAAACTGGTTTACTTAGTGAATGGTAATGGATGAATGTATTATATTTAGGTGCAATCTCACAAGAGAGGTGAAGTAGATAGGTCAGTAGGTGAAGATGAAGTATATAAAGGTTGCTCTAACAGGTAGGACCTTCACATCATTTCATGTTTTCCTCCTCATTTTATTTCTGTCTTCCAACATGCAGTAAATGAGTGGCTGTCTGACTGTAGAGTTGTTTTGTATTATGCTGTTATCACATATTGTGCTCTTGATGATTTTCGAAGGATTGTAATATGGAGGAAATATTCCTCTACAGCATGAAGCTGCCCCCAGAGTTCCAGGAGGACAGCAGAGCAGACAGATGAGCAGAAGCCAGCAGACATGGCAGAATAATCTGGAGGACAATTCAAAGCCAGATTAGAAGCAGGAGCAGGTTGCAAGGCCATGAGATCATAGGTCTGAAAAGTTACCGAAGGGGTTTCCAAGCCAGGGTCAGTTGACAGACCCAAAGTCATAAGCAGGCAGGCCTTTTAAAAATTTCTTAAAAGCATTCTCCTCTCTGTTGTTCCTTTTGTAGATCCCTAAAATAGGATTTGTCCTGGTGAAAATCACATTGCCAGTCAGAACTGTAGTAACAGATTTTCTAAATGAAAACAAAGTGCCGCTTTGTTTTTAAAAGATATAAAAAATATAACCACGGATCTCTTGGGGACAGTGATTCGCCTACATGTTATAAATGCTGCCGTACCATAATGAATAAATTATTAACAGTTTAGTTTGTGCCTTCAAGTCGTTGCCCATAGAAAGATGTTACGTGGATATAACCTATCTGAATATCTTCAGAACAGCTTCAAATGACACAAAACTTATATGGGTGAGTAGAACATGATGTAATAACGTAAAATCAAGGGCCAAATGTAAAAAAAAACGTTTCCCTTTAACTGTTTGAGCTTGAATCAATCTTTCACTTATTGTTCTAACACAAAGCTTGTAGGGCTTGTGTTCATAAACAATATATAACAGCTGAAATATAAATATCTGTGGCCAGTCCGAGTATGGATAGAGGAATTTATAGCCTATTCCGGATCTAACAGTAAGCCAGTGCATATCCCGTGGTCATACATGGGATATGTTCTGTCCAACTACAATCCAACACAAATTCTCATAACCAAAAATATGATTAAAGTCAATGAAACAGAACCTAGAACTATATAAGTTAAATAGGCAACTTAAATTTGAGTACTGTCAACATAAGACTATAAATACAATTAATTATTTTGGTGCTGATTTAGATATTGGCTCATATTTGTTGTGTAATACTGGGTTTTACTGGTGGTTCTTTCTTAGGAATTTTGTTGAGTTGTCAGCTGCAAATAATCAGACATTTGCTAATGTGTTTGATTTCGGCCAATTCTGTGTCTTGTTGGCTTTGACAAAACCTAGAACTATAGGTTCTTGGTATCTGATTCACTTCTTGGAATCATTCAGGAAAACACCTAGAAATCTATAAATTTGTTATTTTTACCTCCTCCGCTGAACACAAGGGACTAAGCTAGTTTATTGTAGCATTGCTGCAGCTTTTAAAACATCCATACAGGATTATATTAAAAATCCAGAAGTTGGTGGCATGGTTTCTGACAAAAAAAAAAAAAAAATCTTTATCATAAAGTAATACACAATTAACAAACAAAATACAAGCAAAACCAATTCAAGAAGGTAAGAATTTCAACATATATAGTCTGTAAAACATGTAAAAATGTTACATCTTTAAATGTTTGCATTTTCAAATTTCTTTAACATTTATTCAGTTGTGGCAAAAAATGTTGGCCCAGCTGAGATGCCACTCAGCCTGAAAAAGTTATTTGTCTTCTATTATTGAAAGCGTATCAGTAAAATAAAGGCACCTTATCATGCTCCAATACTCCATTGCTTTTTTGCATCAAACAATATGCTTTCAGTGTGTTTTAGATAAAAAAGAAACATAAATGTTTGGTTTTTTTTCTATATTTTATGCTGTATATCATTTTCCATTGACATTTTTTCATAATATAAACTGTGGCTTCATCTTTTTTGGAAAAATGAAAAGATGTAGGGCCCATGGAATTCAATTTATTTGTTTATGTAAAATGTCACCTTTTGCTCCATGCATCTGCTCCCAGTTTCACAACAGAGAGAAACTGATTGTACCCTTTTGTTGTGAATCTAAATTAGACCCACTTCCATCACCTTACAATTTGAATTTTTGAAATGCAGCACAATCTTGACCTGACAAGTACATTTCAAATTTCTCAGTAAAAGATCAATTGTATCCTCACTAAGATGTTGCAGGGTATTCAGGATGCAGAACAATTGCACATCAGTGCTTTAAATACATTAGCAAGAAAAGTTATTATTTTACTTTCAATTAATCATATAGCACTTTGGTTGACAAGTTGTTTTTGAAATGTGCTTCATTGTTATAAAGTTTATGCATTCTTTAGTAAAAATAGTATTGTTTCTATTTTTGTTGGTTTAAAAAAACAAAAAAAAAAACAAACAAACAATACACTGATTGATGCAGGACATAAGCGGCTTTTCGCCTTACGCACGTGGCAGCTTCGCGTTTGCTCTGCTTCATGGATTCCATTTCAGCTCACTTTGTCTCTTTCATTTTAATTTGATAAACTGCTATGGCACAGAAGAGGAAAATTACAGATGTGAAAGCTTATGGAGGAAATCCGTTAGACCAGCAACAGTAAAGTTGAGGAATTCCTCAGATAGCAGCATCTTGGATTTTGAGGTGGACAAAAAAGAGGAAATACTGCTGTGTGACCCTTTTTATGAGTAAGTTGCATTTTTTTTATTTCTAGTATCTCTAATTACTATGACCCGGATGACTTTACCAGCAACTCTACAGTATGTGTCTGCTATTTTTGAGAAACGAAAGGTAAAATAACACCCAAACTGTGTTTAGGAAGCTCAAAATTTCAAATAATGTACCTTGAAATTTAGTGATCATCCATTGTCACTAAACGAGCAGATATATCCCGGAATGCTTTGATGTAAGCATCGAGTGCATCCAGGCAATATCTAGTGTTAGAGTGATAACTATCCTGTGTTTCAACCAGAAGGGTCATAAACTTTTATGACCCCCTGTAGGTCATGAGGCAGAATCACACGGTTGTGTGACTTCCATCCAGCCAGTTGGTCAATTCACACTATCTTATTACCTGCATCCTCCCAGATAATCATTACTGGGTCTTCTGTTTTAGGCCCGCCTTTTTGATGTTGTAAACTGTTAATAAAAGGCTTTGCCATGAAGGGATCTGTGTGAGAAGGTGCTGGTTTTCCGAGCCAGCAGCTTCTCTCCGCTCTGCAGACGCTGACGTCACAAAACCCTGTCTCTGTGTTGATTATTTCCTTTTAATCTTTTAAACTCACATTTCTCTGGATTAAAACCCAACATCTAGGTAAACCCATCTAACACCATGGGTTTACATAGCATACCGATGCAAGCCACATGGGAAAGGGAGGTGAGGTTGCCTACGGTCAATTCCATAAGGTGAGATCGGTTACTGCTCCACTCTGCCCATGTCTTACTTGACAAAAATAAGGTGTTGTCAAACAGCGGCACTATATTTAGAGAGCGGTTGTGATATAGGTTGAAGAAGAGCAGCCAGGTCAAAGGTTTTGTTAGTCAGAATGGGATGTAGAGAAAATAATACTCATAAAGGATAGAATAAGGAAGGATCTGATGGGGTTTTGAGAGTTTGTTTTAAAAATAGCCATTTTAATTTAGCCCTAGGACTGTTCGTCATCCTCCCTTACCTCTAGCAAAAACATGCTGCATTTCCCCAGCACTAGTGCCCTCTGCCTACAAGGAGGTACTGACAAATCCAGACAGGGTAGTGGTGGCCTAGTGGTTAGGGCATAGAGCTAGAATCAGAGGTAAATTTCTCCAAAGTTTAATTATTATTATTATTATTAATCATTAGCTCTGCATGAACCAAAGTGATCTACTTTTTCGGCCTTTCTTAGGCTTCAAGAAAGTGAAGTTCTATGAATGCAGTATGTTTTAGAGCCACCACAAAAGTGAATTGAGATGATAAAATAAAAAAAAGATTAACTTAGAACAGTACATAAAAAAATATGGGAGAAACTTAACACCAAGTTGTGAACACGGTATGGTAAGACACAAATTAATCATGATTAAACTGAATATAGCAAGAGAAAAAAATATTTGTCAGGACCTTGAAACCTTGGACCCAATATTCAAAGCCGACAGATCTGGACAAACAAAACCTTTATTCAAATATAATACTGCGTGCAGCTGCTTGTCAGCTAGGCCGGATAAACAGGATCCTCTAGTTCAGAGTTTAGTCCATTCCACAAGGAAGGTGATGAATCCGAGAGGGAGATTGTACACCGCTTGAGGCCAGTACCGCTTCCAGACTTCAAAACGATTAGGCAAGCTTACGCCAGTCGATGCCAGGTTTACAGACCAGTTGATCAGAGAGCCGAAGAGGTACTGTACCAGAGGAGACTCCAAGCCGAGGTCATTAGCACAGTCCAAGTTAAGTTAACAAGTAGAAAACAGGAATCAGTCCAGAATAAACAAAACTGACCGAGCAGACAAGGGAAATGGAAAACTCAGGTATACAAAGGCAGAAACAGGTCAGAATCAGAATTACAGAACACACACTAGGATTGCTGGAGTTACTCTCACCAAACAACTCTAATAATCTGTCGCCGATGATAGTCAAACCGGCAGCATTTGTAGCAGCAGGAACCAGGTGGAAAAGAGGAGTGTAATGAGCCACCAGGGATATTAGATGGGTGACAGGAGTAAATGAAAATGCCAACCATCAAGACCATGACAATATTAACAATCTATAAATTATTTTAAAACAAAACAAAAAAAGTGATTGATCATGACATGAAATTCATGTTCATTTGTATTTACTCTTCCTATTCAGTAAGTAAGGAAGGATGTTATGTTATTCTGCTTTTGTTCTTATTCAAATTACATAATATCAATGTTGTTTCTGTGTTTTTGAACATAACGGGAATGTCTACTGAAATCTATTGACGTGACAACATTGTAACACAGCAGGCCTTGGGTGGTAGCCGCAAGCTCTCTCAGTCCTTCCTAACACATCAATGTTACTGTCTCTACTTCTCTCACTTACCCATGCAGCTCATTCCCAGCTTCAGTACCCTCTCAATGCTCCAAGAAGCCTGCTGTCACTCTCTTAACAGCACAGAACAGCACTTTTTCCCTGCCCAGCCCTGCAGCATTGAGGGGCACAGCTTTCATTCCTGCATGTCAAAAGGAGTGAAAACGGAGGCACCAAGGTCGGAATGGAACCAGAGACACCATCGCTCGCTTCAAGGCTGGCAAGATCACAAATGACAAATGACTAGATCCCTCTCCTCCCAGGAACAAATTTTGAGGCTTTCTGCAATGTTTGTCTGATAAAGGGGGTGTGTGGTCTTTAAAGGACATGAAATGTTCTTCTTATTCAGAGCATAATTGAATCAAGTGTTGGTTTACCTCAAATGTTCTGTGAACTAAGTTAGTTTGATATAAAGAATTTATCTTAGAAAAACGCATGAGAGACTTTGTGTATTTTATTGTAAGTCTCCAAACACTTTTCTTACATAATACATCTTAAGTGTAGATAACGGCATCCAAAACAGGAAAATTTACTTCAACCTAACTTGATTTCCACACATTGAAGCTGGACTGTAAATGCTGTATTCAGTGTCGCTATTTCATCTAAACATTACATGTCGTTATAGCAGCCATTCAAAATGGCCCTTCACAGCCCACTTTCCTCCAAATTCCAGCGACTAGGTTGACCCCCTCTTGCATATTTTTTTACTCTGACTCTACCCTTTCACTGAATTACAGGATCTGACTATTAGATGACGCTTCTCTTTCGCTTTTGATGTCCAAAAATTATGACAGAAAGAATATTTTAGTACAAATATTGATGTTCAAAATAGAATTGTAGGGGGAAAGCCAAGGACCAGCCAAGGGCCCATCAAGGAAAGTGGGGATATTTTGAATGGCTACTACAGTAATCTATAAAACTCCTGCTATTTATATCTGAACTGCCTCAAAGGTTCATCAAAAAATGGATAGTAATAGCAAACAAGTATTGGTAAAAGGGAAACCCTCANAACTCAGGTATACAAAGGCAGAAACAGGTCAGAATCAGAATTACAGAACACACACTAGGATTGCTGGAGTTACTCTCACCAAACAACTCTAATAATCTGTCGCCGATGATAGTCAAACCGGCAGCATTTGTAGCAGCAGGAACCAGGTGGAAAAGAGGAGTGTAATGAGCCACCAGGGATATTAGACGGGTGACAGGAGTAAATGAAAATGCCAACCATCAGTGACAAGACCATGACAATATTAACAATCTATAAATTATTTTAAAACAAAACAAAAAAAGTGATTGATCATGACATGAAATTCATGTTCATTTGTATTTACTCTTCCTATTCAGTAAGTAAGGAAGGATGTTATGTTATTCTGCTTTTGTTCTTATTCAAATTACATAATATCAATGTTGTTTCTGTGTTTTTGAACATAACGGGAATGTCTACTGAAATCTATTGACGTGACAACATTGTAACACAGCAGGCCTTGGGTGGTAGCCGCAAGCTCTCTCAGTCCTTCCTAACACATCAATGTTACTGTCTCTACTTCTCTCACTTACCCATGCAGCTCATTCCCAGCTTCAGTACCCTCTCAATGCTCCAAGAAGCCTGCTGTCACTCTCTTAACAGCACAGAACAGCACTTTTTCCCTGCCCAGCCCTGCAGCATTGAGGGGCACAGCTTTCATTCCTGCATGTCAAAAGGAGTGAAAACGGAGGCACCAAGGTCGGAATGGAACCAGAGACACCATCGCTCGCTTCAAGGCTGGCAAGATCACAAATGACAAATGACTAGATCCCTCTCCTCCCAGGAACAAATTTTGAGGCTTTCTGCAATGTTTGTCTGATAAAGGGGGTGTGTGGTCTTTAAAGGACATGAAATGTTCTTCTTATTCAGAGCATAATTGAATCAAGTGTTGGTTTACCTCAAATGTTCTGTGAACTAAGTTAGTTTGATATAAAGAATTTATCTTAGAAAAACGCATGAGAGACTTTGTGTATTTTATTGTAAGTCTCCAAACACTTTTCTTACATAATACATCTTAAGTGTAGATAACGGCATCCAAAACAGGAAAATTTACTTCAACCTAACTTGATTTCCACACATTGAAGCTGGACTGTAAATGCTGTATTCAGTGTCGCTATTTCATCTAAACATTACATGTCGTTATAGCAGCCATTCAAAATGGCCCTTCACAGCCCACTTTCCTCCAAATTCCAGCGACTAGGTTGACCCCCTCTTGCATATTTTTTTACTCTGACTCTACCCTTTCACTGAATTACAGGATCTGACTATTAGATGACGCTTCTCTTTCGCTTTTGATGTCCAAAAATTATGACAGAAAGAATATTTTAGTACAAATATTGATGTTCAAAATAGAATTGTAGGGGGAAAGCCAAGGACCAGCCAAGGGCCCATCAAGGAAAGTGGGGATATTTTGAATGGCTACTACAGTAATCTATAAAACTCCTGCTATTTATATCTGAACTGCCTCAAAGGTTCATCAAAAAATGGATAGTAATAGCAAACAAGTATTGGTAAAAGGGAAACCCTCACATTTTCTTTTTCAGTGGGATGTGGCTAAGTATCTGATTTTTTTGATAGCTTACAGTCTTTGCTAATCCATTTTTCCTGCAGTCTTCAGAACTCCTGTCTGACAGAATATTTAGTTGTATAAAAGAAGAAACGGTTTTTGTTGACAAAATGTATTATGCTTCAGAATTTAATATTATTTTAAGATGCTAATGTTGGTTACCTACATTTCCCAAGTTCCAAAAATCAAACACTTCTCTGGGAACCTCCTTTTCTTTACAGAACTGCAATCAGCAGGTTTCACCTGTTTTGGTGTAGAAAATATTTAGTTTTTTTAGTTGGGACTAGTTTCGTAGCCTAACATTAATTTTAGTAATTGCGGTATGCTAATGTGAATAAAATGTAAATTTCATGCTTCAAGCATGCACACGCGCACACATAACCACTACAAACCAGCCATTCAGGAATAGAGGACGCAGAACTTAAGGCAGTACAACCAATAAGAGTGGATTAAACAGGGCAGCACAGTTACAGGAAAGACCGGGCAGGAACTCAGATGGAGCAGCAGCAGCAGCAGCAGCAGCTACCTGGCAGAGGAGCTGCGAGAGGAAAATATGTGACTGCTGCAAAAGCACTTTATGGTTAATTATTAACATATTATTCACATAGAATTATTGGTAGAGATAAATAGCTCAGTCCAAAAGTTTGATTGGGAGACGTACCTATGGTCCATATGCAAACCTACGTACACCCATGCCAAGAACAGTTGTATGAACAGTCAGGATTTGGATGGGAATACGTAAAGCCAAGTGATATACCCTTTTGTTTTTAGATTGATGATCTGGGATTTGTTATGTAATTAAACATATTTTGAAGATCAGCTGGCAGGGGCGGTGAGACAAATATAAATGTAAATAAATGTGAATGTAAATCTTAATTGTCCTTCAATGGGGAAATTCACTCTTTGCATTTGACCCATCCCCTTGGGGAGAAGGGGGCTGCCATTGTGTGGCACCCAGGGAGCAGTGAGGGGTTAAGGCACAGGTGTCAAACTAGTTTCAGGAAGGGCCGTGTGGCTGCTGGTTTTCTTTCAACCCAAGCAGTAGCACACCAGATTCCATTTATCTCATCAAGGTGAGTCTAGTCTTAACCTGATGACTTGATGGGATGAATGGAGTCTGGTGTGCTACTGCTTGGGTTGAAAGAAAACCGGCAGCCACACGGCCCTTTCTGGAACCACTTTGACACCCCTGGGTTAAGGGTTTGGCTCATGTGGAAATCGAACCGTGTACTTGCAACCTTCTCAGAGCATAAGCACACTGCTCTTACCACCAGGCCAACACTCCCCCTATATATTCAAAATGTCTGGATTAGTGTTGAGTTCCAAGC
>NW_015150749.1:51771-55583 GCF_000732505.1 Cyprinodon variegatus
ATGGGAAACAGTGGCAGCAGCAGAAGGAGAAAGAGGATGATGAAGAGGAACAGCACAGGGTGATGAAGAGGATGAGGGGAAGCAGCAGCAGGCATAGGCTGAAGAGCAAGAGAATAGGCTGGGAAGAAGCGTGGAGCCGGCGGTCGCTTGGTTCCCGCGGTCGCGACATACCAGGCGGTGCGAGCTGCGAGGGCCGTCAATACCGCTCGCGGTTTTAATTTCCTTTGTACCCCCAAAAATTATTGCTCAAACAGTGGACCTTTTTTCCCCAAGCTGCTTAGCATATTCCCTGTATCCCATTCCAGCCTTGCAGAGGTGTACAATTTTATATCTAGTGTCTTTGGATAGCTCTTTGGTCTTGACCATGTTAGTAGTTGGATTGTTACTGATTGCATGGGTTGGAGAGGTGTTTCTCTGCAGCTAACGACCTCAAACAGGTGTATCTCATTTAGGATAATAAATGGAGTGGAGTGGACATGATTTGAAAATTATTGGTTTAATGAAAAGTTTGTACGATACCTGCTTAAAGGCTGCTGGGGTTTTTTTCATAAGGTACTTTTATCCAGATAAATCATCCTCGATGAAAAGCATATTCTTACACAAAATTTATTTTATGTATTAATAATAATATATTAAGCCCTCACAGCTCGAGTTAATTCCTGCTATGATCTAGAAAAGTTTTTCTGATCACCCTAAAGTCTGCAAAATAATAATATTTTGTAATTATTGGAAATTGATTTTCCAACTACATCCTGTCAAAAAGATGTGCTGTTTTTGATTTATAAATAAACTAATTGTAATTTTAACTATAAAAATAAAACTGTTTGTTCCCTTTGGTCTTGTTAACTTTCTCTAAAACTATGAACAAGAAATAAATATATCAGGAGCTAAAATATTTTTAAACACATTACAAACTGGGGTTTTTTATATTGGTATGTGGTTGTTTTGCATTACACATTATCAAAATAGACCTGCATATCCAAGATGAGTTTGCTAATTATTGTTACCACCTCTTGAGTGGGCGTCTTTTAACGCTAGTTTTCAACCCTTACCTTGTAACTTCAGTTTCACTAACACTCAGGAAGCATGATAGAGATGTTTGGTTATTTCAACAAACCCTTATAGACATTTAGAAGTTGCAAACATAAGCGACAACTGTTCGCAACTACTCCACAAGTTGTGCTCATCTGACATCCCATCTGGCTGTCACAATGGTTTCATCCGCCCAGAGGAAAACATTGAGCAGAGACATAAATCATGCTATAAAACTGCTAAACATACACACACTGAGTATATTTAAGTCTGGAATCTGTATCTAATATATCTTTAAAAATGCAAACCCCACTTTTTAGATAAAAGTCTCATCTTTACCTAGTCCTATCTGTTCTGATTTTTGACTGTAAGCAACCACATCAAAATTTATTAGCATTAATGAGGTGGGGAAAATGGTCACATACATTCTAGTCTATACAACAATTTTAAAAAATGTATGTTACATAACAATATTACAAAATATTGCATTTCTTTGTTTAACCTGAAGACTTACAGTGTTTGGTCTTTCTTCTTTTTGTGATGCCACACTATAATTATAAAGAAGGAAGAGAAAAGTCATGAACAATTTCTTTTGTTTGTTTTGTTTCCCAAACCAAATAATCTCTTAACAATCTTGGGCTAAACTATCAATGTTCTATACACACGTCTATGTGCATTTTAAACACCAAAGTACAGGGTTGTACAACTTTGCAAGCATACTCCATCATGTGTAAGCATGTATGAAAGGCCATACAAACTCTGGTCCACCTGAAAATAAATTCCTTATTTACTTTGTGGGGTTTTCAATAAACTAAAATATTAATATCGATATCAATGTTCAGGAAAATATAAAATTCTTTATATTATTCAAATAACACAGCCACAGGGATAACAATTGACAATAATTAATGGCTTATAAAAACAAATTGTGAATTTAAAAATAACATTTTTTATTTCACCATGGAGCATACAGTGCTTTCTCAACAGAATTGCAGATGCCAGTTAAAACATGTCAATAACCAAGAGATCTAAAGTTAAACAATAGTAAAAGTATGCAAACAATAAATGTCTTTATTAGGGCTGGGTATTTTCGCCTCAATCGATTCGATTTTGATTCATACAGTTCTAAATCAATTCATTTCGATTCGATCTGATTTTACAATACTCAAAGTGGTTCAACTGTGTTTCAAAACACTCATGTATTTTGTTTTCCCTGTCACATTATACAAAACTGCAAACTTGTAAATCAGACAGTTTAAACATGAGATGTGAACAAAACTGTCTCAAAAGTACAAACTTGTTTGTGAAAAGTGAAAAAGTGAAGCCTCACTCGAGCAAGCAGACGTGAAACAGCAGACATTCATGAGCTGCATTATCTTCAATGCAAAAACGATATTTGCAGCATTGTCTGTAACAACTACAGGGTGTTTTCTGGTCAGCCCCCATTTGTTAATGTCTTCAGTCCACCTATTGGGTGTATTTGCAGCTGTCTGGCTTGAAATAATCTTGAGTGTATCTTTCCTGCTTATTTGAATGTGAACGTCATGTGGGTCACTATAAAATTAATCGATCTCATTCCCTAGACATCCATTTTGCAAAAATGTAAAGGAATCAATTCAAAATCAATTAAATCGATTTTTTTACCCAGCCCTAGTCTTTATCATAGATTACATGCCAAATCAATTTTGTATCCGGATACAGCGTTTGACTATCAATACTTTTCAGAGCATTAATTCCTTTGGCAACTCTATTGCATGGTACAGTGTAAATACAGTGCATAGCTTCACCTTTGCAGCATTAACCGTCTCTGACCCCCCCATACGCCTCAATCCACTGACGTTGTTGTCCACCGTTTCATGACATCCAAAACTGACTACTGCAATCTCATTCTTCTTGGTCTCCCAAACAAATCCCTTCTCAAGCTTCAGAAAGTAGTGTCCAGCCTCCTATCTCAACCCTGTTCATGCCGTCTCTTGGTGCGGGTTTCATCCGGGGTGAGGGGTTCTGCATGGTTCATGTGGGCTAGCTAACCAGAGTTTTTTTTCTTCTTCTTCTTTCCTGGACAGCCAGAAGGTTTGGTGGATGGGTTGACAGGGTGGAGGTGTTGGCCCTGGTTAGTGGTTGGCTCATGGGCCCTGATGCCTGTCCTTGGGGTCTGGGCTATGGTGGTACGACTGGTGGGGCCCCCCTTTTCTGGTGGGCTCTCAGGGAATGGGGTGCCTATCGCAGTCAGCGGGGGAGCTGGCTCCCTGGGAGTGCAATAGACCCCAGTCCTTTTCTCCCCATCCCCGGACTCCTCCCTCTTCCTGCTCCATCACACATATAGGACCTTTGGGAGGGGGTCGTTACTGAAGGGTCCCACCTTCTGAAGTCCCCCACCCCCAAATTTAATTTTGCATTTTGGACACTTTCATTCAAAACATTTTCACAACACATGTCTATATAGGGCATTGTCTGGGGGGGGGTAAAGACACCTGTGGGGGGCTTATTGTGTGGGCCTCACCTCGGATGGCTCCCTCCAGCCCCTTTTGCATTTAGGGTTCTGGGTGGTTGATTGGGGGAGGGTGCTCTGGCACCAGCTACCTTTCAGAAGGGGGGTGGACTGTTCCGGGCACCCCCTGTGGTACTCCCAGTTTTAATCACTCTTGAGAACGGGCATCTTTCTCACACCCTGGATTCTGGGGCCTGGAAGATTAGTGGGCCACCTGGCCTGGGGGTGTTTAGGGGCCTGGGTGGCTTGCCGGTGCTAGGGCATTTCTGCTCCCTTCAAAAAGGGGTGG
>NW_015150749.1:55665-57244 GCF_000732505.1 Cyprinodon variegatus
GTGGGGCGTGAGGGACATGTTGGCTGGGATGGGGGGTCAGGTCCGAAGCGGGGTTGGATTGTGGCGGTCCCCCCTTCCTCCCATCTGGATTTCAGGGTTCAGCTAATGGGTCATCAGATAATCCCAGGACCGGGCGCCAGTGCTCCAAAGGAGTGACAGGTCCTAGGTCCTAGGATTATTGGATGTGACTGTTATGTGAGAATGTGCGTAGTTTCGGGTCTCAACTGCTCCCTCTTGCAAGAACCATTCCCCCCATCTGGGTTTTCGGGTCCCCCGGTGCCCGCCTCATTTCTCTGGAGCTCTTCACAACCACTTTTGAGCATTTTTTCCTTTGGATAAACTTTACATCAGGCATCCTCAAACTCGGTCCTCGAGGGCCGCTGTCCTGCAGGTGTTAGAGGTTTCCTTGCTCCAGCACAGCTGATTTTAATTGAAAGCTAATTAACAGGCTTTTGCTCTACTGCAATCATTATTATCAGCTGTTTTAAAGCAGGGAAACCTCTAAAACCTGCAGGACAGCGGCCCTCGAGGACCGAGTTTGGGGATGCCTGCTTTACATGCACAAGTGCACTCACACAAATAAATACAGGTGCTTGGTTCCAGGTACTTAGAGATTCACTTCCATACAGAAAGCCCATAATTTTATCTTCAGCTACCACAGTATACATGTCAAATTAAATAATGCTACTTATACTTCAGTAATGGTTTCAAGGTGCTGCTTAATTGTATCTTTTATACTATATAGAAGGCACGCTGGGGGTTTATTTGAGGTCTTATTTTGAGCACAGACAGGGCAGGAGAGGACATACTCCCGGACATCTTTAGGCATTGAAGGCCGCCAGAAGTGCCGGGAGATGAAAGAGAGGGTCCGGTTAATGCCTGGATGGGCAGAGAATTTAACTGAATGGGCCCACTGAATTACACGGGGGCGAACAGAGAGGGGAAAATAGGTTTGGTCAGGAGGACCGTTACCGGGGTCAGGGTCTGAGTGCCAAGCTTGTCTGATCAGATCCTCAATCTCCCAGTGGAGGGCACCAAAGGAGCAGGTGGGTGGCAGGATGGGAGCTGGCTCTCTACCAGAGTCCTGAGGTGCATATAGACGGGAGAGGGCATCAGGTTTCAGGTTCTTGGAGCCTGGACGGTAGGAAATGGACAGGTTAAACCGAGAGAAGAAAAGGGACCAGCGGGCTTGCATGGGGTTGAGACGCTTGGCGGTTTGGAGGTTGGCAAGGTTTTTATGATCGGTCCAAATGATGACAGCTTGCTCGGACTCCTCGAGCCAGTGATGCCACTCCTCCAGGGCGAGTTTAATGGCCTCTGTCTCCTACGTCAAAGTTTTGCTCTGAGGGGGTCAGACGTCGGGAGAAGAAGGCGCAAGGATGGAGCTTCTGATCACGGTCCGAGCACTGGGAAAGGACCGCGCCCACACCTGTGTCAGAGGCATCTATCTCAACTGTGAATTGTTTATCAGGATCTGGGTGAATGAGGATGGGAGCTTGGGAAAACCTTTCCTTCAATGCGGTGAACGCAGAGACGGCTTAAGGGTTCCAGATGAAAGGGGTTTTTGGGGACGTGAGAG
>NW_015150749.1:57820-72399 GCF_000732505.1 Cyprinodon variegatus
CAAGTCTAATTGTGTTATGGTTTTTGTATCACATAATGAGACTGCAAAGTACAATTACACAACTTTCTCAGATTTATGTCTTATTTTTTTATTAACTTATCTATCAATAATATGACCCTGCCACTACTTTGCCTGCAGTTAGGTTAAACTCTATCCCATCCCACCTCCACCCCATCTTAAACAGGAAAACATTAAATCTGATGATTAGGAATTTCTAGCATACTGTAAGTGCATTACATAAAGGGCTGGTTATACATATACATGATTACATAATAAAATGTGTATACCACAAATAGAAATCTCTACAAATATGAAATCAATTAATAACTTGATAAAGCATGGTGCAATGGCAAAAGCATTGCTCCAGACATAAGAATGCCATTTTGTTTTAGCATTCATAATTTTGCATCAGTTGGTATTTCACTGTATCTGTGTGGTGCCGACCTTGTCAGCATTGATGACACTTGGTGCTGACAAATTCTGAGAATAAGCCTTAAAGTTTCACAATATCTGAGACATGCTGTGTTTGTGGAGGATGCTTCATGTGTGATTGCCTTAGTGACAGCATTAACAGACATCACTTCCTCCCCCATAGGCAAAGTAATCTTCTTTTGATGCAAACCTTCTCCATGCACATGAGGGAGATCTGTTTTCTCACACACAGACATCATACTGACATGCTGCGGAAAACCAAAGTGACATGATCTTCCCAGGAGAAGCTTGTTTTAGGAAGGCCAGGAAAAAAAGACAGATGTGATCCTCCTCCTCTGCCTGGCTGTAGGCAGAGAAAACGTACTGCTATAAGGGCAACTACCTACTTTCCACCAAGCTGGAAAGTAGATACATCATTTTAATTTAAAACCACCTCATGTTAAATTAAAAGTGTCTATATTTCTCAAATATCATGTTCTTGTCTGATATCAAAACTTGAAGAATGTGTTTCATTCACGGAGAGATGTTTTTGGTAGTTCCTTGACACAAATTCATAAAACAATCTCAGGAGACAAACGTATTTTTACATTTATTTACAAATAAAAGAATAACTGAAACACAGAGTCCCAGACATGGGAAATAATGAGTAAAGGGGAGGATTTCGAACAGGCAGTGATCTGCAGATGGCGTTTACTTATTGGGTGGAAAAGAAGTGAGTGGATGAGTCGAGGAATTAATAGGCTCTGGAGAAAGGAGGTAATCCAAGATTTTTAAATGGAGGGGTGTCTGATCTGACAGCATAGTGAAGGGTGGGCAGGGTTATATGGAGCTGGAAGTTCTGTTGAGGGAGTTCATAGGCTGCTAGCTGCAGGTTTGAAAAACTAATTCTGCATAGGAGAATTTGAAGGTGAAGACTGGCAGTGAGGCAACGTACTGGTTTGCAGTACAGTGTACTTAAAACGAAAATCTTGGGCCAGAGAGACAATGTGGTAAGTAAAATAATCACAAGAAACTCAGGGGCTACGGTTTTCCCCTCATGGACACTTCTGCTCCTCGGCTGGCTGGCACCTGCTCATTAGTCTGCTCTGCTCTTCACTTGGAACTCTGGGGGCAGCTCCCACCACAAACTGTAGAAAAACCTCCTGTCTGGATTCTATTCCTTCCTCCGGGCTCAGACTCAATTTAGAACCAGAGGATTCTGTTCTGACTCTCGAAAAAGGTGGTCGTAGAACCAGAACTTTAAGCAGGACTTTAAACTGGTCTCCTCCCTGGAGCCTGGCTTACTGGATAAAAACTGAACCTCCCCACATATTGAGCCAAAAACCCAGAGGACTCCGCGGGGGAGGAACAGTGGACAATCAGGAGACGAGACAAACACAAAAACCTTCTTTCCACTGGCTGCTAGGATACAGGACAAGAACCATGAACAAAACTAACAGACAGGCTAATAGAAAGACAAGTAATGATCTGGCACTGAATGCTCAGGCTGAACGGAATTTAAACCAGAGGACAAATTGCAGAGGAACATCTCACCTTCTATCTTAGGGCTTTTTTCATCTTAAACATTAGGTGAGTAACCAACAAATGGCAGATAGCTTTGACATACTTTTCTGTTTATCCAAAAAGTCAGTGGGTGTGTCCCCCAAAGCCCCCAGTTAGGATCCAGACCTTCCCACATCCCCTCAGCATTACCATGTGAGGTGATATGAAAGCCTCTCTGATAGTCCTCCTATATTAACATAAGGCCCTCCATTTGGCTGACTTACACAGAAAATTAACATTACATTTATTCAAAACATAAAATTAAAAGAAATGAATATTCAACAGCAGTGAACAGGTCCATCTTAAACTCTGTTCATGTTGGATACCAGGGTAGTTACAAACAAGTGAGTTTCATTGTTCTGAAGGCCAGACTGGTAAATAATTTGGGCTTTCACGTATCCTTCTTCCTGGTGGATTATTTATTAATGCACCTGTAGCGGTTTTTGATTCACTGAATAAGGATATTAATGAGCTTTTTTTTAAAGGACACTGACATTTAATGTCAAACATATCCATGTAAATATATCCATTCAAATACTTCTCTTATATAGTGGGATTGTCGTTGTAGTATTATGGGGGAGTGTTGGCCTAGCGGGTTAGAGCAGTGCGCTTGTGCTCTGAGAAGGTTGCAAGTACCTGGTTTGATCCCCACAGCCTCCACTGTGGGTTCCTGAGCAAAACCCTTAACTCCACACAATTCCCCCAGCACCACACAATGGCAGCTCTCTGCTATCCAAGGAGAAATGTCAAAATGCAGAGAGTGTATTTCTCCATTGTGGAACAATAAAGGGATTTACATTTTTCTTTTATGTATTATTTATTTTGATAAATATGATTTTGATAGGAATTGAAGAGTAGCTAGATCACTCTATCCTCATCCGATGTAATTGAACCTCATATTCAATTTTATTTAGTTATATCATTGTAAAGTACTAATAAGTTGTTTAAACCATTTGTTATATGTATATTTTATTAGAGCCTTATTAAATCCTATATGTTTAATAGATTCTAAAGACAGACAATCCTCTCATAACCATAATCTGAATGTTTATCCCTGCAAGCTCCCCGGTATTCTGCCTCAACTGAACCTGGACCAAACGGGTGTTCCCTCAGCTGGGAACACCAGAGTTCTCTCTGCATGTTTTTTTGTTTATTCACAGTACCCCTGACCTTGAAGTTCACAAGACTCTCCTTTAAAAAGAAGAAAAAAAGACCAAGTTTTAATAAGCTATGGTAGACAGTACGAGCACTCTAAAGAGTTATTACCAGGATAGCATCGAAGGTGGAGACTGCTCAACAAATTATCACAGGTACATCTTCACTGTCGTATTCAAATTCAGTGTTTGTTTAGATTTTCAAATAATTAGTTTGTGATATCATAAATAAATGTTTTATTTTTTGTAATTATATATGATAAAAATCTAATTAGAATTTTTTTGCCGTATTAAAGAGACCGTCCTCTATGCCACATCAAGCCTCAGCCTACCGTTCAAAATCAGGTGTGGTTCTGAGAACCTGTCAGATCCTGCTTAATGAACTGTTCTACTATACAATACAGTTAACAAAGTAAATTTTGACCTCTGTAAATAAGAATAATCAGCAAATGAGAGCTGCTTTGAATGAAATTGTGCAAGCCGTTAATAGCCTTCAAAATATCCTGGTTCAGCATGCGTCCGAATTTGTCAATTTACATCCACCTTCCCCCGTTAGACAGCAAGAGCAAATAGACCCAGGTTGGAATCTTGAGTGTTTACTCTCGCTAGAACAAGCAATCCAAGAAAAAAAACAATTCTTTTTCTCAACCACTCTCGCCTGAATATCATGCGTACACAGCCCTAATCATACAAATGGTCAGTTTCAGCAGTTTCCCTAAACGCAGGAAACCTGCGAGTAATTGTGAGACAAACAAATTCTGTCCTGTGTGTAAAAACCTATATTATCTATCAGTAGGCAGAGAGAGCAGGCGTCAATACTGCTCGATAAAATGCACGGTCTGTCATGAGAAAGTGCGATGTAACATTCAGCGAACATAAGTGCTACATTCAACCTAGCCTTACCGATCGAGAGCTCAGTGATAAACAATTTTTTTTTTTATGTTTTCAGATCTTGCAGAAGTGGAAGGGGTCAAAACTGTGTTCGAGTTCAACGGGTGTCCCACCTGCTTTCTACCTGACCACACCTGTCCTCTCAGGGGTGTTTGCTTTGAAGGGCTCCATTCAGCTATCATTGAGAGAGCCAGGTTATTGCAGTCAGTTTACAGTGTCGATTTTGTCCAACTGAAAGTGTCAAACTAAGATGCAAAAGGTTTCTGGAATGTTTCAAAGCACCAGAGCCTCTCTCACCTTGACAAGAGTTATACGGTGGCAGGACGTGTGCTCTCAGACTGAGGTACAAGGCTGGACAAGGAAATGGTGCACTTTGTCGACTTTACATAGACTTAGAGAGACTTTATTGTCATTTTGTACTCACTGTGTATACAAAAAAAAAATTGCTCAGTACCGCTCTCAAGACATTTTCCATTTTTAAAGTGCAGCAGTGATAAATGATGTAAGCACCAGTGGTAAAATGTAAACATAAAACTGCTATATGATTTATAGCTTCCAATATTATATACTTTTTTTAATTTGATTTATTTATTTTAAACCCCATTTTATACAACATTTAGCAGTCTAATGGCAGTGGGAAAGAAGCTTTTTTGGATTCTGCTGGACCTGCTTCGGATGCTTTGAAGTCTCTTCCCAGAAGGCAGCAGGGAGAACAGTCCACGATGGAGGGGTCATTTATAATGTTATGGGCTCGGGACACACAGCACTGGGATGAAATGTCTTTTACGGAGGGAAGAGGAGCCCCGATGATGTTCTTTGCTGTTTTTACTATCCTTCTCACCTTCTTCCAGTCTGAGGCGCTGCAGCCTCCACACCACACAGAGACAGCTGGTCAGAACACTGCTTCTGCTTCTGTAGAAGGTGGTGAGGATGGGTGGAGGCAGGTGGGCTCTCCTCATCCTCTGCAAGAAGTACATGCACTTCTTCGCCCTTTTGACCAGTGAGGTTGTGTTTATATTCCAGTTAAGGGTGTCTGTGTGCACCCACAGGAATTTGGTTCTGATAACCACCTCTACAGCTGAGCTGTTCATGACCAGTGGAGCATGGTTAAGCTGGTTCTTCCTGAAGTCCAAGATGATCTCCTTTGTCTTCTCCACATTCAGGATCAGGCTGTTATCTTTGCACCAGTCCACCAGCTGCTCCACCTCCTCTCTGTAGTCCTGGTCATTGTCATCAGTAATGTGGTCCACCACCATGTCGTCATCACATTCACGATGTGATTGGTGGTGAACCTGGTGATGCAGTCATGTGTCATCAGGGTGAACAGCAGGGGGCTCAGGACCAGACGTGTCAAGTAACAAAGTACAAAGACTTTGTTAATGTAGTTAAGTACACTTTTTAGGTATCTATACTTTACTCCATTACTGATTTTTCTTCCTACTTCTGACTTCTACTCATTACATTTTCACACAAGTATCTGTACTTTCTATTCCTTACACTTTTAAAACAAAACTTACTTGTTAGTCTTGGTTTTGGTTTAATTTTTATAAATATTTATTTCGCGTCATGTGCGCCATCCAATGCAGATCATTGGTGCCATCCACATCTAGTGAAAACTAGTGTAATTGGTTGCATCATATAATGCAAATATTCATTGGTTATATTCGTGAAATTTGTGCTGACGCGCTGATTCAGAAAAAATGTTGAAATGTCTGAAAGGTCGGACCTAGGCGAGAGCGTTTTGGGAGATGGAGCAGAGACCAACAAGACCTCCCTCATCCTTGGCCCTATCTCAAAGAATTTTTCGAAATTTTCAAGAAATTGAGCTTTCAATTCATTTAGTGGCATTGAGGTTACTTTATACTTTTATACTTTAAGTAGTTTTGGAGCACATACTTTTTCACTTTTTCTTGAGTAAAGAGGTCAAGTTGATAGTTCAACTTTTAGTGTTTTTAAACTGCAGTATCTATACTTTTACTTAAGTAACAAATGTATATACTTTTGACACCACTGCTCAGGACGCAGCCCTGAGGGGAGCCTGTGCTTAGACTAATGACATCAGAGGTGTTCTGTGCGACCCGGACTGACTGAGGACTGACTGAGGTCTGTTCGTGAGGAAGTCTAGCAGCCAATTGCAAAGGGGTGTATTGAAGCCCAGCTGTTTCAGTTTGCCCATCTGACGCTGTGGGATGATGGTGTTGAAAGCTGACATGTCCAGGAACAGCAGCAGCACATGGGTGTTCTTCTCCTTCAGATGTGCCAGGCTCAGGTGGAGAGCAGCAGAGATGTCCTCAGTGGAGCAGTTTCATTGGTAGGCAAACTGGAACAGGTCGAATGTTGGTGGCAGACTGGAGACGATGTGTTCTTTAACCAGCCTTTCGAAGCACTTCATCATGATTGGAGTCAGTGCGACAGGCCGGTAATCATTTAGTGAGGTAACCTGGGCTTCTTTGGGTCCGGGATGATGGAGGCAGACTTGAAGCATGCTGGCACTATGGATCGGTCCAGTGAGGTGTTAAAAATGTCTGTGAGGACGCCAGCCAGCGGATCTGCACACTCCTTGTACACCTGCTCAGGAATGTTATCAGGCCCTGGGGCCTTCCTTGGATTGATTCTTGTATGAAATATGTTGATCTTGTCTGAAATATTTCTCAGTCTATGGGAATCTAGTTATTAGGTGAGTTGTTAGTTGCACACAAACCTCTGCTATTCTTGACATGATTAAATTGAAATAGAGTACTGTGATCACGTGTACAGCTGCTTCCATGGAGACAATTTTTTATTACAAAAAAAGCTTTCTAGAGACAAAAAAACACAGCTACAGTATGTAAGGCTACAAGCGGCATGCTTGCAATGAATATCACCCACCTTCAAAAAACAACGCTCTAATGAAAATGGACAAGCATGTGTTCATTTAAGGATGGAGGTACTCTTAGCATCTGCGCTGAGGTCAAGAATATTTAAGGCACAGACAGGCTGACTCCTAGAGGAACCAGGCGGAGGAAATTACAGGCTACCACACAGATGAGGGAGAGGGACTCAGTGCAAGGAAAAAAGGGAAACAATTGATCTCAATCTTTCCTCCACACAGTAGCTACGTTTACATGGACACAAATAATCGGATTGAAGGCCTGATCAGATCAAAAATGTTTCATGTAAACATGTCAGACTGAAGATTCTAATCCGATTCGGTCCGATCGGAAATAAATTTAATTCCGAAAGAGAGAGGTGGTTTTTGCCGATCGCCATTCTGATTGGCGTCCATGTAAACACCCATTCGGATCTTAAAAATGAAATCATCTTCACTGGGCATGTGTGCGACGTCAGCGTGACGTTTTTCCGCCTTGTCAACAACAGGAAACCACCGGTCGCTCTCGCTCTTGTTGTGAACAACATGGCGGGAGGAGTCTAGGAACGCCGACTAATACACTCAAGTTCATTTAAAGCTGCAGGAAGCATGAATTTATCCTCCTCCTCTTCCTCTTTTCTCTCTCCACAGCCCACTCGCTCTCCCACGCCGGTTCAATCGCTCATTCTCTACATTTTCTCTCGGACATTTCGCTGCCAAGCGCTTTTTTCCTCCTCTCTCCGTTTTTCTTTCTGCTCGCTCCGAGCGCATCGTTTGTCAGGCCTCCCAAAAACCAGACGCAGACAGAACTGCCAAGTTTGGCAGGAAGTTCTGCGCATGCTTAAAAGATTTAATCTGATCCAACGCTTGGTACATGTATACACACGTCATGATCGGATCATTTCATTTAGTGTCCATGTAAACGGAGATTTTGAATTTCCGATCAACCAAGGTTTGGATCGGATCGGGGAATTTTGCGCATGTAAACGTAGCTAGTGTTGTTTTTGACTGCCATTTTAGATTTAGTCTTAGTCTTTAAGTCGCAATTTAATCATTACAATATGTGATATTTTTTGTCGGTTTTAGTCGACTAAAACTTAAAAAGGTTTAAGTCTAGTTTTAGTCACTTTTATGTTGCAAAACCTTTGCAATTTTGAATATCAACCAGATCCTTTACCAGACTGACAGCTCTTGCCTAGATACTACAGTTGTTGTGTGTAGAATGTTGTTGTGCAATTCAGGATTGCTGTTGGCCAGAAAAGTTTGATTTATATAATTCAAATTAACTTTTTTTAGGACTTAATACCCTGCTTTATACAAAAGCTGTGAAAATAGCCAATCTAGTTCAGCACATCACATTGGTTGATTTAGTAGACAGACAACCTAAGAAAATGTACAATAAAGGACTGGTTTTAGACATACAAGGTTTCCATTGTAAAGAAAACATATCCTGATCTACAGTGAATTGTGTATTACACACAGATCAATAAAATCTTCTTTTCTCCAAAAAAGGCAAAGAACAAAAACATTCTTCTTTCTACTTTGGCAATTTTGGCTTTATTTCTTCAATTTACCTCTTGGTTACTGCTGTTCAGGGGTCAAAGTAGATTGACCTGCCATGGTCGTCCTGCAGCATGCAACGCTGCATGGCAGGTGGGTGGCAGGATCAAACAAGATGCACGGGTGATACCTAGCAGATTTCAGCACAATGATGCAGTTTAAACATCTGACCGATGACCCCTTAATTTTAATTTAGCCTTGTCTTGTCTCGTCTCATCTTGTCACTAAAACTCAAACCTATGGCTAGTCTTTTCTTAGTATTCAAAAATCCATATTCAGCTCAAAAGTTTTCCTTATCATCATGAAAAAGGGAGTATCAACAAAATAATTTAGTCATCCTCATCATTGACGAAAACAACACTGGTTGTTGAAAGGAAGAACTGAATTCTGGTGTTATGTGAGAATTTACATCATCTGCACAGCCTTCCTAATTAACGCCAATGCCTTTTTTTGGCCCCAATACCAGATACCTGGCTGTGCAGTATTGGCCGATACCGATACCATACAGATACCCTCTGTTTTAAATTGTTGTGTGTGTGCATATATGAAGAACTATTCTACTTGGATGTAAAATAATTGCCATCATGGCTTTTTTTCAAGCTGCTGCCTACCTTTGTGAATCAGTAAAAAGACTAATACAAAGTGAATTCAGTGGCACTTTTTATTGCCTACCTGGCATGGGTGACAATAGTTGAATAAACTTTTGGCTCTCAAAATGGTATCGGTGCCCTATTTGTTGGTACTCGCTAATACCGATACCACCATTTTAGTGCTGGTATCATTATTGGTACAACACTATTCCTAATCACACTTACTTGTTAACCTGAGTGTAATGTTTTTCTTGTACTGTAAAAACCTGTGTGAAGCTAATTGGGAAAGGGTGGAAAAGAGTCTAGTGACAGTCTAGTCAGAATAAACACAGAGTTCAACTTGAAGAAAGTCATGATTACCTTTCAGATCATGATGTCTAGGTCCCTCATTAATTTCTATTTATTTCTATTTTTCTATTTAAAAGCTCACCAGCTAAATTTTGCAAGCAATGAGATCTAAAAGGTTTGTTTAACAACTGGACCTATTCAGTAAGTGGTAAATAATATTCTAGGCGCTGATGAAATTATTACATTAAAACTTATCTTAATCCTATTAGAGCCACAGTTTATTCTAAATGTAATACTTTTTTTTGTAATACCTTGCAAGCATCAGCAATACTTGGTGGTGAATCCTAATTATCTCTATTTCATTAATTAAGACCTATTAAGACAAAAATGTGCACTATATCTTAAAGTCATTGATATACGATCTGGCTCAAAGGCTTCAAGGAAGCACATAGGGGAAAAAACAACACAGAGAGAGGGAAAGAAAGTGAAAAGCATCAAAAGAACAAAATGTTGAAACTATTTTTCACAGTTGCTAAGTTGGTAAGATCAGATATCAGCAAATTATTATTTAAATGGTAATAAGTAACATTTCGTGATGTGTGGTGTTTTAAGTAGCAAATTGTATTATAATATGAAATGATTTATTTAACATAATTATATATTTTGTGATGTTTTAAATAAACACATCTTGAACATGTAATTTCATCCTGGTTAAAATTAAAAATATTTTTAACTCTGCCAATAAAATTCCATCTGTACATATAACAAAATTGCCTTTTAATAGGGGGCAAAGAAATGATGACAAACCACCAAAGAGTGACTGAACAGGAGGAGGATATATGGGAGAGAAAAAAGACCAGGCCAATTAGCAGATTGGGAGCAGGTGTGATCAGAGGAGACAAGAAGGGAGCTTGGAAAAAGGAGACTGACACAAGAGGGCAAACAAGGGCTACGTTCACACTGCAGGCCTTGATGCTCAAATCCGTTTTTTTTTTTTGTGAAATACGATTTTTTTCGCGTTGCCGTTCATATTTCCAAATATATGCGACTTGTATGTGATCTCCTGTGTGAACTGCAGTCATAAAACGCAAGTGTTCCGCATGCGCAGTAGTGGACGCAATCACAGGCCAGCGTGCAAACATGGACGGTACTGCCGGCGTGCATCTAGCGGTCTTTTCCAACCATGAAAACAAAATCTTTTCAATATGTTTAAACATAAATACTGCTCTCCACATCATCATCTGCCATGGTTGTTGTTTTTCTTGGCGCTTCTGCGTAGCAAGGCAGAGAATACTGACCTTTGTCCGGTATTAATGACGTTCAGGTCGGATGAATCCGACCTGGTCGTTTAGACAGAACCCGGATCATCGGATTCAAGACCACATAGCCAAGTGGCCTGGGACGGATTGGAAAAAATTGGTTCTGTGTTGTTCAGACGGCCATGAAAAGATCAGACCCAGGTTGCATATGGGCAAAAAAAATCGGATTTGGGTCACTTCAGGCTGCAGTGTGAACGTAGCCAAGAAATATATAAGAACTCAAACACAATCAAAAATAACTAGAACACAAAAATGGAAATAAGACCAATGAAAACTCAGAGATAAAACTTAAACAGAACCAAAACCATGACACTGTCTGTGAAAGGTGCTATATAAATAAACATTACTTACTTACTTACTGACTAAATGTAAATACCATCAGCAAATATAATATAACTTATCAAACTAATAACAGATTGCCGATGCAGTTTTAGTTATAATGGATTCGTCAGAAAGAAAAATAGTAGAATGACATAATAAAAGTTCATAGAGGGACACAGGAGCCTAGTATTTATAATTGTTATTTTTCTAATGTTTTCCCTCAAGCATGTCCTGGACAATGGAGCTATCTGCCATCTCACATTAGAATGTGCCTGGAACACCTAGAGGGTCTGTGAAACATGAACGAGCCACCTCAAATACCCTTGATGTGTCATAATCTTAGCACCATAGGCTAGGTTGTATTCCTCCTCCTCTCACCTGCTTTGCTCCACCCTGGCCTAATTATCTCTTATCAGATCCACCTGGTCCTTCTGTTATTTATGCCACCGGACCCCAGCCTATGGTGCCAGATTATACGAGCTTCCAACGAGTCTAATTCTAGCGTTTCTCTATATGTGTTTGTTCTTCCTGATCCTGACCTGTTTCTGCCCACAGACTTCTGAGTTTTGTTCGCCCCTGCTCTACTCTGTTTTTCTATTCTGTGTTTCCGGACTGTTACCCGGATTTCTCCTGTTGTACCTTGGACCTGTTTTCTGACCACGGCTTGGATAATCCTCCCTCGTTTCCTTTGTGTGCTCTGGCTGTGCGGTTTGCTGCTCCTCTTCTCCCCTGGATCTCTGGTAAAGGCTCAGTTTCAAGCTGTGGGGTTCCACTATCCTGGACTTTATTCCTTCTTCTGGGCTCAGACTGAACCATGCCAGGTTAGTTTCTCTCAAGCTCATTGTCATTCCCCGTTCGAGTTTCAGAAGTAACCGATCCGAGTCTCCATCCCCGCAGTCCATCTAGTAAGCCCGCCTCAGCTGACGAGCAGCTACACGCAGCTTTTTCAATAAACGCTTTTTGAAGCAATGTCTGTCTCGTTTGAATTCTGGGTCCAACATTTCAAGCTTCCTGACATGATGTGAGGTAGAAGAGGCTCTACTCAGAGCCTCTCCCTGTTGGCTAAGCTGCTCATTCTGTCTCTAAGGAAGTGATAGTATATATATCGCTTCCTCAGAGATACAATCTGTATATAAATCATGTGCAGATCCTTTAAAGGGAGGAAAGGATCTGTATATAATCCCATATATAAATCCTGATGAAACTAACCAATTACATAGAATGCAGGTAAGTCTTGAAGATATGTAAACCTGGATGACTCTTAGCTTTCTACTTCTTAATGCAGAAAAAACAGAAGTTATTGTCTTTGGACCAGAGTCTCTAAAAATTAAGCTGATTGGCAGTTACTTCATTAAGATGGGATTAAATTGATCTCAGATAATAACGTAAACAACCTTGGCCCTCTTCTTATTCAGGGCCTGTCAGATAAATTCCATATCAAACAGGCTTGTAGTTGTTTAATTGCTTTTTTTTTGTTTGTTTGTTTATATCAAGAGAAGAGGATTTTAAAACAACAGAAGAAGAATACTTTCACTGTTAACTATGAGGTGCCCCAAGGGACATAAATGAGAATTAACTTCCATAAACACATATTAAATTAAACTCTTCCATATAATTTTAATGATCTTGGCGCTGGTGGCTGGCTTGATTGCTCATTAAATTCACCTGTTTAACATCACAGTTTCTCATTACCACTTATCTTATCCACCTGTTTCCAGCTCCTATATATGCTGTTTGTTTTCAGCCACCAGTGCCAGATTATTCAAGCTGTTGTGAGTGTAACTCTAGCCTTCAAGTAAGTCTGTTTGTTATCCTGATTCTGACCTGTTTTCTGTTTTGGAGTGCTTTGCCTTGCCACTGTCTGCTCTGTCTGATGTGTTTTTTGCTATTTTTTCCTGAATCCCCCTGGTTACCGAACCTGGACTGTTTCTCTGACCTTGGCTTTGATTCTCCTTAAAGACACTGTTGCTCCCTCTGCGTCAGCTATCGTCAGCTCATCATCATTTGTCGTGCTGGAAAGCAGCTGCGGCTGCTAACTATGTCCCTGTCATCTGGGATTGGACTGGACTTTGAACCAGTGAATCGAGTTATCTGCCCCGCTGACGATTTGGCGTCAGCTGTAGTATATATGAAAGATTTTCAGTAATATCTATGAAAGCTTTTCAGTAGTATGTATGAAAGCTTTTCAGTAGTATGTATGACAACTTTTCAGTAGTGTATATGAAAGCTTTTTAGTAGTACAGGTTATATTTTTTATATTTATATTTTTAAAAACAAAGCGAAGTGTGTATAACGTCGTCCACGCGCTGGACTGGAGTTGTGACAAGCAGCCCGGGCCACAGGCGCCCACGCTCTACCCCTTCTATTCATTCGGCTAGCTAATCTGAATTGTTTAATTCCATTTCAAGAGCGGGATCATCTTATTCATATCAGCCTTATTCATATAACTTGTAATAAATGTTTACTTTGGTGAAACTTAAAAATTATCAGATCTTTTTACTTTACAAAGATTGTAATACTGTAAAGAAATGTGTTATTTATAATAAAGTTATAAAAGAAAAAAAAATATTAAAGTTAAATATAATATATTATATTTTGGAAGTATCTTGCCCACCACTGCAAATTGTATCTTTAGGTCAAGGTTATAAACCCATTTGTTTACATTTGACTGTTTAAATTAGTGTTTACAGAGGTATTATTGGTTTAAGGTTGTGGTCCAACTGTTTTTTTCTGTTTTAATACCCGCTGTTATCATGTTGTTTTCGTTATTTGCTTTAATTCTGCTTTTCTGTTAAATGTTATTTTATTACCATTCTATTTTACAGAACAGTAAGTGTGATATGTCCATTTAGATAAACTTAATCTAAATGAACAAAGATATAGTTTTATTCATTACCTAATCTCTGAGCTGCTCCTACAGACTTTCTTCCACAAAAGTTAAAGAAAAAAACACCAAAAAGGTTAATAAACAAACCACTGACTATGACCTGGATGACTGGAAATCTTCACCAGCATAGCCCTACAGACTTGAAATGGTTGAAGAAAGTGAACAAGAAAGTTAAAGGGTTAAAGGAGGCCACATTAAAAAAAAAAAAAATACTATGAAAGAACATTGAAAAAATGTAAAGCATGACAATAAATAAATTATGTTGTCCAGACCAAAGCTCAACAAGCAGCTTTAGGTTTTTGCCGCTTCCCATTGAACAGATAAATACGCCTATTGGTTCTTTCTTTCTTGCAATTGTTTTTCCACTTTAGCTGTTGAACTGCTTAAAAGATGAGGAGCCTTATCTCTTTTTATTTGCTGTCTGCAGGTTCTTGTTCTTCACCTTCATATTTTTGATTCTCTTGCTGCAGTTTTTCCTATTCATTTTTCTTCTTCATGTACTTTTTTACTCATTTACTCGTATCTCCCCTTTTCCCTTGCATGTACCATTTCATTTGTCGTCTGGTTTCCTTTTTGTTTTTCCTCTTTTTTTATTCCTCGTTTTTTGATATCCAGTATTTATGATGTTAGATTTTATAAGAAAACATCTACTGATTCATGCATTGTCCAAATCATAGATTTTCTGAGAAACCTATTTAAGTTTGATTAAAATTTATTGATTCCTGTCTGAGAGTAATAAACAGTATA
>NW_015150749.1:72941-82782 GCF_000732505.1 Cyprinodon variegatus
AACACAAATGTAATCTAGCAGCAGGATTCACCATCCCCCGTACCAGACTCAAGACCTTTGGCGACTGGGCTTTCTGTGCAATGGCCCCGGCTCTTTGGAATGCCCTCCCCCCTCCTATCCGTTCCGCAACTTCCCTGACACAGTTCCAAAAAGCACCTTAAAACCTTTTCTCTCTTGGCTACCCCTCCTAACCCCCTCCCTGTCCCTACCCCCCTTACTTTACCTCTTGTAAAGTGACCTTGGGTGTCCTGAAAGGCGCTATATAAATCAAAGTCATTATTATTATTATTATAGGGTATGTGAAACATGAACGAGCCACCTCAAATACCCTTGATGTGTCATAACCTTTGCACCATAGGCTATGATGTACTCCTCCTCCTCTCACCTGCTTTGCTCCACCCTGGCCTAATTATCTCTTATCAGATCCACCTGGTCCTTCTGCTATTTATGCCACCGGACCCCAGCCTATGGTGCCAGACTAGTCAAGCTTCCAACGAGTCTAATTCTAGTGTTTCTCTATATGTGTTTGTTCTTCCTGATCCTGACCTGTTTCTGCCCCCAGACTTCTGAGTTTTGGTTGCCCCTGCTCTACTCTGTTTTTACCTATTCTGTGTTTCCGGACTGTTACCCGGATTTCTCCTGTTGTACCTGACCTGTTTTCTGACCACAGCTTGGATAATCCTCCCTTTTCCTCTGTGTGCTCTGGCTTTGCGGTTTGCTGCTCCTCTTCTCCCCTGGATATCTGGTAAAGGCTCAGTTTCAAGATGTGGGGTTCCACTATCCTGGACTTTATTCCTTCTCCTGGGCTCAGACTGAACCTTGCCAGGTTGGTGACTCTCAAGCTCATTGTCGTTCCTCGTTCGAGTTTCAGAAGTAACCGATCCGAGTCTCCATCCCCGCAGTCCATCTAGTAAGCCCGCCTCAGCTGACGAGCAGCTACACGCAGCTTTTTCAATAAACGCTTTTTGAAGCAATGTCTGTCTCGTTTGAATTCTGGGTCCAACATTTCGAGCTTCCTGACATGATGTGAGGTAGAAGAGGTGCGAAGAATTGTGTGTCTGTATCTCGAAAATGTGTGAGGAGATTTGTGTGTCTAAAAGAAACACAAATGTAATCTAGCAGCAGGATTCACCATTGGTTTTGTTTCAGCTGGCCATAAGACAAGGATTTTACTTTTATTTCCGTTCCGCAACTTCCCTGACACAGTTCCAAAAGCACCTTAAAACACACCTTTTCTCTCTTGCCTACCCTTCCTAACCCCTTCCCTGTCCCTACCCCCCCTTACTTCACCTCTTGTAAAGCGACCTTGGGTGTCCTGAAAGGCGCTATATAAATCAAAGTTATTATTATTATTATTATTAAGAGTGTTTGGTTCAGAAAGTTGTTGACGGTCACTAAAAGAACCACCGCCGGTGAGAGGAGGGAGCAACAGAGAGCGGCTGCCCGACGTCTGAGCTGCTAAATCGGATCGACCGTGACATAGGTGCCGCTAACTAAGGAGCTTGAATATCCAGTTTGTAACTAAATTCCCTGCGGCAATTCACCGCCTTTTTTTTTGAAGCAGTCTTAGAGTTCACAAAGTTCTTGTTCTCTGCACATCCCATACTGCTGTGTTATTTCTGTACTGTGGCATTTTGGAACAACCAGCGCAGCACAGCCAGCGCCATTGTAGCCTCCCATAATTCTGCAGGCAACTGTTTGGACAGCTCTGTGTAAACACTAGGGGGCTATTTCGTAATCCAGATGTAAAAAATACAGTTTTGACAAGTCAAAATTAACTCTGAGATATCTTGATTATAATTCCGGGTGGAGGCACTTTAAATGACGAATCAGGTGACATTATTTGAGATATCTGAAAAGGGCATTTTGATCCTCCAAAATGTAAATGAAGATATCTTGAATTTGTATTTTCACTAGTCATGTTATAAATTCAGATATATCAAAGTATTATTCAGGAAGTCAAAAATTAGTTTTTCCTAGTCAAAACTGTTTCTTTGATATCTTAGAAGTCATAACAAGATAGTAAGAAGAAGCTGATTTTATGATAAAACGGTCTGCTATAAGCCCACAAGCCTGCACTCAGAGCAGCAAATCCAGGTATTACACATACGATCTACACATTTGCAGATCTCACACGGCAGAAGTATTGCAAGAATTACGTGTGAAAAGATAGCAAACCGAGAAACCGCTTGACTTCTACACAATGATTTTTCTGTATTTCTGGGTGTTGAAACAAAAATACACATTTATAAATCTTACCATGGATTTGTAGATCTAAATAATCTAAGATTTGTGGATTTTTTACACATTTGCAAATTGGATTACACACAAGTTATTTCACACATTTTGCAGACTCTCATACAGACACACAAATCTCCTCACACTTTTTCAAATCCCACTGCACACACAAATATCGAGATACAGACACAACTCTCCGCACACATTTGCAAAAAATATTGCAACAATAATAGCTCCATATGTAAGACTTTATAAACGTGCATGATGGTCAATACTCAAGTGTAGGAAGTACTAAGAATCAACATGACCAAAGATTGGAAATTCTAAAGTATGTATTAAGATTGAAAGAAGTAAAAGTAAAATGTAATGTGACCTCACAGCTTAGGTGTAATAAAGATCACAGCATTATGGATGCAAACTAAATGTTTTTAGAAAACTATGTCTAAACTAAGTCAAAACTCTGTTTAAACCTTAACTTCCATTCTGGCTGCAAGATATTTTGTCTTGTGGTGCAAAATAGTGCTTTACATTATGTCAGTAGGGATTATCCTCAGAATTGTCTTCCATCTAGTTATTGCCATGCCACAGTACGCATGCATAAGCAGCAGACAACACAACAGAGCTGGTTTAAAATGAGCGGAGGAACCTCGCCAGAGAAAAATCCCAAATGAGTGCAGCAAAAAGAGAAGTCTTGCTGCCAAGTGTTTGCTGTGGCTATGTTTACTTGGACAACATGCACACAGAACACAGTTCTCTCTTCTCTAAATAAATGATGTAAAACTACCAATCTGGGAAACAAAAAGAAAACAATATGGATCTGCCAGCTTGGTCCTCTCGGTGATGCATTACGGAGACCAATGACCAAAGGCTAATGATGCAAAAGGCAGCATTGTTGACCTGTGATTACACCTCTAATCTAGGACAGGCTGAGCATGCCAAGTGGTGTACAGGTTAAGAGATGCAGAAAACAGACAAGCAAGTGTTGGCCATCTTTGACTAGTGTGTTAAGCTTTGTCAGAATACATTACCACCCTAGTCACCCTCAGCCTCTTAAGCATCTTCTTACACTGCTGTGCTTGCACCCTGGGACACTGCTTTTTCTTTGTTTCATTTCATGAAGTCACACGGTTTCTCTGACCCTTAACACACTCAATTTTTCCTTAACAAGTTTTCCTTTTAGTAGAAAAAAGATAACTTTTCCATTGTTGTGTAGATTGTTTGCCTAATTAGCCATTGCTGAATCAAAACATTATAATGTCACAACAGAAGAGTGACCTAAACGGATTTATCACGTATTAAGGTAATGACTGAAATCACATTGCTCTGATATTTTAGTCAATGCCAGGTTAATTGTGTTTGTATTAACTGGCCTAAAATAATCTAAGAGTTGTTTTTAAAAAAAGAGGAGGACATTTTTTTCCACTATTTGCAAAACTGAATTTGTAAATTACATCATGTGTAGCATTTAACCCCTCAAGGTGATTAAAGAAACAATTAAATTAAAGAAATTTGATAATTTGTAAATTTCTACCTATAGATAGGAAAGGATAACTCTTCCTTATCTGGCCCACTATTGAGAAGAATAAATTATTAGGTGGGTTCCTTAAGCTTTTTCTGCTATTAATTTTGAAGTGTTACATCAGAAAGGTTTGATTGAAACGGCAAAATAAAAATAACTGGATTACTGGATAAAGAGAAGGAAAAGGATCAAAAATTACTCTGACATTTCAAAGCATATTTTCATTATAGTAATCAGTCCTCAATTCGGGAGCTCGTTCAACCTGGGCACTGTTTCATTCACAAAACGTTTCCCATCAATGAGGAATCAGAATCATAAGTGTTGTTAGGCCAATTCGGGGGGTGCTGAAGCACCTCCAAAATTAAATCAAAGCTCCCCTTGTCATGATCGCAACCCCATTCAGCTGATCTGATTACTTCATTCACCTGCCGTTCCCTCGCCGCTCTCTAATTATGATTTATCTTATTCACTTGCTCCCTGTGTGGGAGGAGCTCGAGTTCTGGTCCTTTTCCACAGAACCCTCAAGGTTTTGGCTCAAAATGCGGGGGAGGTAAGTGTTAGCCCCGTAAGCCTCGCTCCTACGATCGGATTCCTGCCTGCTCGCAGGGGTTGCTGCGTCGGGGGACAGTCTGAGCTGCTCCTTGCGCTGCATCTTGTTTGGCAAACCATCAGCTGGATTCTGCCTTCCTAAATGACTCACTCGGATAATCATTCCCTGTCAGATGATCGTGGTCACTTACCTGTGTTTCTCCCTCCAGAGTGTCAGTGATTGGGCAATGCCCCACCCCTCCTGCAGCTCTGCAGCAGAGGGGCTGGCTGGCCCGTGGGACACTCACCCAGTTTTGGATATCTTGCCATAAAGACTTTCCACAACTGTCAGCAAAAGCAATGATGAGTCTGTTGCCCTTTGCTACAACATATGTAAAAGTGGATTTTCCTCACTCACCTACCTGAAAAACAAAAACAGGTCAAGACTGCAGCCTGAGGCTGATATGACTCTCTGCCTGACAATCTCCATATGTCCAAGGTTAGACAAATTGTGTGCTCTTCATCAGATGGTTGTAGTATGGGCAGTGAATCATTACATATATGTTTTGTTTATAAATGGCATTGCCACCCAACTCACTGTACCTCACACTTTTAATATAAAAACATAAATATATGAACCTGTGTATTATTTGAGTATCTTAGTATGGAATGCCAAATATCAAGGTACATTTACAGATGGCACTATAGGACCAGTTTGATATAAAACAATTTCGTACAATATATATAATTAGGGGGTCCCCCCTCCATCTCGTCATCAGTTTGGGGGTCCTTTGCCTGGAAAGCTTTGAAGACCCCTGATCTTAAGGACTACTTTCCATTAACATTAATGAAAATTTGAGCTATCTTGATTAATTAGGTTTAAGGGTTGAGGTATGGCTTTGCATATTTTATTATACTGTGATTCAGGACACCTAAGGTATGTGTTTTTAGGTTGGTTAGATATTCTGAATTTACTATTAACATCTAATAAATCTTTGATATAAAATATACTATTACTCTGCAATACTTAATGAATATTGTTGCTAATTATACCCCATATATTCACCATAACAGAGGCTTGTGGATAATAACTATTGATTGAATTTCAAATTAGAAAACAAACGGTATCTGTGTTTTACTTTCTGGAGGATTCACACAGTGGTTTTATGCTTAATAAGAGCAAACAGCAAGGCACAGGAGCTGGATCACCATCAAATTTTTTTCTTAAAACATCATATGCAGCAATTAATTGAGGGCAATACATTTACCTGAGGTATGTGTTGATGCACACTGCATGAAACGATATAATAAAAAAAAATGGGGACTGACTGCTTTGGTGATTAGGGAGACGCTATGCACCCAGAGGGAGCCTATTACACTACTGTCATATTTTTGGACTGTGGTAGGAAGCTGGAGAACCCAGAAAGAATCCACAGATGCACAGGGAGAACATGCAAATTCCATGCAGAAAGACCCTGAGCCGAGAAACAAAACCAGAACCTTCTTGCTGCAAAGCACCCACTACTATTGTCTATTATATAAATTTCCAAGGAAACACACTGAAATTTGTGGTTATAATTTGCTATACTGTGTTCAAGAATGAATGATACTTTTCAAGGGCCTTTTCATGTATATTAGTATATGACATGATCTTAATGTTTGACACCTAAAATGACATAATGACAATTTAATTTGATGATTATGAAAGAGTACAAAATAGGTTTGCAGACTTCAAAGGACATTCAGCATTGACAGATTTGAGAGGCAGTTCTAACTGTGAGTACAGCCTACTGTAAAAATAGCTTTAAAAATAGCTTGCTAGCCAAGCCAGTTCAAAATCAGTGGATACACAATAAAGAACCCCAATACACCAGGCTTAAGGAATAACAATAAACATGTCTTGGGCCTAAAGTTACTTTACAATAGGAATTCAAGCAGTCCTGGTCATTAGTGCAATTAAGTACAGGGAAGACTATTGAATAAGCTTACAACCAAAACGTTTGTTTTGTTACTAAAATCTGCCTCCTAATATATTTTTTCTTTTTACTTTAGACTAATGTAGATAGATGTTTTTTTTCATCCTGTCATTGTTTTTTTTCTGGAGTTGCAGTACAACACAAACAACCTGGGATTAAATAAGGAGGGTTGTCTTGGGGGGGTTAACAATTCTTTCTTGCAGCCTTAACCTTTAGAAGGGCTTACAATTTGTGTTGAGTAATCATCGTACCAGTCTAACATTGATAGTTAACCTCAAATAATTGAAGACTGTGGGTAAAAGCCATTTTGCTGTGTGGAAGTGATAGGACAGATGCACTCAGACTGTGCAGTGCTGTAGATGATTACATATATAGCAGTTTCTAAAAATCCTACAGTTGCTGTAATGTGTCGCTCCACCAAAGATGTGGACAAGGGCATCTCCTAATGTATTTTCCTCTCTCACTTTGTGAAACAAATGTGCTAAATTCAACCAATTTTCCCTCAATAAACTGCATAAGACAGATGGAGTGCTTTCATCCAGTCAGCAAATCATGTTGGGCAAGATTGATGTTCTCTCGCTTTCTCACAAAAGCCCTTCCTGCCTCCTCGCCTCCCTGTTGAATCACTTTGTGTACGTGTGTTCATGTGGTCAGCAGCAGAACCCATTATGTTGTGAGGTCCACTCGGTTGTAGTCTTTTTGCCCTACCTCTACCTATCACTCTAAAGACAAAAACAAATGTAGTGTATATGCTTCGACTAACAACCACAGATTTGATTATTGTAGTTGTAAGGATCATCTCCATTACTGAAGAGCATTTAATGAATAAGAATAATGGGAATCAGTATGTTACTAATGAACTATTGTTGCATATAAAGCACTGAAGCACATGGTGCTTGTATTATGAAAATATTTGCTGTACAAGTGAGGCTGATGGTTATTTTCTTCTAAACAATCTCTCTCCACATCTTCCTAATTGCAACCATGAGCATTTCAGAGTTCAGTCACTTGGGCTACTTTGTAAAGTGTAAAGGTGTTTACTGTAAAGCCATTCATGTGTAATCTTTTTAATTTTGTAAAACACTTTTTGTTGACAGATTATCAGTGATGGAAGTAACGGCGTTGAAAGTAACAGTGTTACTAACCTGTTACCTTTTTTTAGTAACGAGTAATCTAACTAATTACTTTGACTGTAACTATAACGCAGTTACCATTGCCGACACCACGTTACTGCACGTTACTCAGGTCGCACAATGAACTTTTATTTCATGATAGGACTCGTGCGTCTCCTTGACATGAGACAGGGGAGGGTGAGATTGGCTGATGTATAGTAAGATTCCTTCTGTCAGTTGGGTAGGTGGGTAGTTTCCGCTGGCGAGTGTTAACTTACAGCACACACAGAGAGATGGAGAGTGAGGAGGACTCCAGCAGCAGAACAGCGTTTTCCAGATGGAAATACCGGTGTTACGTCAAGCTGCGTTTCCCCATCACATACGGTTTCCCCTGCATCTCCGCACAGCGCAGGCGGCACGATTCACCGTGCAAGCGACAGGAAAGGCGCATGCTCGCTAAAGGCGCGTAACAGCCACCCTGTGCTCGCGTCACAGGGGAACTACAGAGAGTGTGAACGATCAAATGTTAGCCTATATGGAGAAATCTGGATGGATGGATGGATAGATGGATGGATGGATGGATGGATGGACGGACGCAACATTTCAGAATTAGACATCTCCGGTTATTAATGTTACACTCACCAGATCTGAACGCCCTGTTAAAAAACTTCACACCCATGAGTAGAGGTAATGCAGCCTGATGATATTTACACCACATCAGATAGCGTTTCCCCCATATTAAGAAGAGGGGAACACTATCTGACGGGGTTTAGAAGCCCATCAGATATTGTACCCCCATGTTAGACAGGGGGAACGCTATCTGACGGGGTTTAGAAGTCCAAAAGATACCGTTCCCCCCATGTTAAGCACAGGGAACGCTATCTGACCGGCCTATAAACCCCTGATGTCATTTATGTTGAGTTGCAATAAATGCAAAACTCTCTGCAGGTTCTTGTCTTTGTCGTCCGCTCTATTCAGCTGGCTTTGGAAACACACGGCGAGAAGGTGGGGGCCGGGTGGTGAGGGTTACGGGGGCGAGAAACGCAAAAGTAACGCAATAGTTACTTTTACTAGTAACTAGTTACTTTTATTGTGGAGTAACTCAGTTAGTAACTCAGTTACTTTTTGGGAGAAGTAACTAGTAACTATACCTAATTACTTTTTCAAAGTAACGTGCCAAACACTGCAGCTCATCGATAAACTGTTAAGACTTCATACTTTAGTAGTGGGCTTAAATGAGGCAGATTGATCTTTACTAGTGTGATTCAAATTCTGCTGCTGTTAAATGTTTAACTGGGGATCAGTGGCAGCTGGTGGAGTTTTCTCCAGGTGGGGCTATAAATTCAATTAAGACATACCAAAAACCAAACAAAATATAAAAATGCTTTATAAAAACTAAAAATACTTTATAAAACGAAAATGTTCTGCATAGTCCAATATTGTGTCACAAATCTAAAAAATAATGTACCAGTTTAATAATAGATAAGCTTTCAGTTGTATTTATATTTTTTTAAATTACATAATCTATTTATTTTCTAAGAATGTGTTTATTTTAGAGCAACTATGCAAATTAACAAACATCTAGAAAAAAACTCCAAATTATATTATTTTCCATGTGAATCCCAGATTGTTCATGCTTCTTTGCCTTTCCTAAAAAGTGCTTTAGGTCAGTCCCACCTGTCTTAATCCATGCAGGGTCAGGTCCTGACATTTGAAAAAGGAGGCAGGTAAAGCACAATATAGTGTTAGCCTCACTGCATGCAGTTAGCCAAGCCTTGTAGCTAAACCAGGTCCTGAAAAAAGAAAGAGTCTACCGTCTCCATCTGTCTTTGGACTGCTGATTAATTTTGATGTTCTGCTAATTGGGTACAAATGGTTTCCAAAAGTTTCAGCTTCTCTTTGTAATTTTCCTCCTTCCTGTGACTTGGCCTGTCAATCACCAACACAACAACTGTGATGACAGTTCCTGTCCCCTCAGGGTGTAGCTTTGTTGCACCCAGAGCTCTCCTATACTTCTGTATTGCAGAGGAGCTACTGCACATGCATGACTTTTAGTCTGAGTCAATGGGCAAACATTTTTGTGCCCTAGGGCGGAAATACGTCACCAATCCTAAAAAAAAAAAATGAAATTATGCTTTACTCGTTAATAAATATATATCAATATATTTTGAAATATTTTTTATAATATTTTTTATAATATAATATTTTTTATAAATATAAATTATAAAATATTAATTTTATAACTAAATTTAAATTAGTTTTTTTAATGTCTTAATCAATGTCATTTGGCTGATGGGACAGCACCCTGGCTGTCATGTTTGGTTTTAGGTTCCTAACCCACATGCAGAAACACTCGGAAACAGGAGAAAAAGTTCAAAGGTTTATTGAAACAACACAGTTGAATAAAGAACAGATCCAAGGGGTTATCAGATCCAGGACTGGTCACGACTGGGTTCACTGCAGAGGGG
>NW_015150749.1:84558-86371 GCF_000732505.1 Cyprinodon variegatus
AAAATGCTGAATTGTTAGAATATCTGTCCCAAACCATCTCTAAGGTTTAGACAATGTTTTTAAGAAAACCAAATATTCTTTGAAATGTAGTTCTGTGGATGAAATTAGTTGGTTAATACCAGAGCAGATTAGTTCAAGATGGATACATTTCAACAATTGTTTAAATAACAACTCATTACAATAAAGGAAAAGAGGATTCACCAATTACTAGCAGTACCTTGCTTTTTATAGCATCAATGCTTGGGTCCATATAAAAAAATGTGCTCTTTTTTTTTCATTGCTTAAACAAGAATACATTTTTTTTTTAAAGAATAAAGTTCAAATTACATCTTGTTACAACAAAATTTTCAATCAACAGGAAGTGAAACAATTTGTTGAAACTACTAGAATGTCTACGGAGCCCCTAAAAGGACACTGAAGGGAAATAAAAAAAAATATTCTTTCTCGTGCGCACCAGACACTTTCTTGTGCGCACCAATTTTAGTTTCACATGTGCACCAGATATTTTGTTGTGCACACCAGATACTTTCTCGTGCGCACCAGATATTGTCTCTATTTTTCATTTGATGCTAAAGAGATGGCTGGCGAACCTCGCCAGAGTGTTTGTCAGTATTAGGTACTCTAGCCCCTCTGATAAACAAGGGAAACATGGGGTCTATCTAATAGAACAGTCAATTATGATATCAGCTGTAAAAAGGCATCAAGCAATCCAGCATCACCATAAAAATTATCATAATCTTTAAATTGAGAAAACCAGTGGTGGCTTTGAAAAAATGTGTCTCGATTTTGCCTTTACTTAGGCAGACCTATTGATGCACCTTTGATCTGAATATACAAAGCAATAGATTGCACTTTGTCACTGGAGATACTTGACAGCGTAGCATAAACCCCCAAAAAAGTATTATGAGCAATGCAAATAATACTGGTGTCATGCTGGGAAGAGAACTGCTGCTTAATTCCCCTAAAGCACAGTAGGAACAGCTAAAGCCAGCAAAAAAAGGCTTTATGTCAAGCTCTATTAATCCATGGCAATGCTTAAAAGCTGGTTGTCAAACCATCTGTGAGTGAGCAATGAGGTAGCTCAGTGCTTCTGCTGAATCACATTCCACAGATGGGAAAACACTGAACCCTCACAAGTGAGGCTTTGCTTCCCATTTTAAGTATTAACCCTCTAAATCTCTCCTCCAATCTCCTCTGGTTTTCAAAAGAACTACATACTCTGACTGCAACTTTGTGCTAAAAGTGTCTCTTTTCAAAATGTAAATAGATATATAGAAATATTCAAGCTCTCATATCTACAAGATTGATGTAACTAGACCAGTTTAGCTCTCAGTGAACCCACATACATATGGTAAGTTATACATTTTAAAAGATAACAATTTTTAATTATGTGCTTGGTTTTAGCGAACTAATTGTTATGTTTCAGACATATTACTAATGTGGCAAAAAGGAGCAAATTCATTGTACTACTAAACCACCTACTTTTACTTTACTCTACATTACTTGTCTTTTAGAGAGTAGCAAGCATGTACAGTTAAAACCAGATGCTCATTTACATCGAATAGAAAGGAACATAACTCTTCTTCTCACTTTCTGAAGTTGAAGATTTTCCCATTTTACCTGTAAGGATCCCCTGCGACACAATTAGGGACCTGTGGGGGGTAACCCACCTTTTGCCCTTAAGCAGATGAACGCACCAGACCATAACCCTGACAGATAAGAGGGAGGATGGATGGATGGATGGATGGATGGATGGATGGATGGATGGATGGATGGATGGATGGATGGATGGATGGATGGATGGATGGATGGA
>NW_015150749.1:87856-94865 GCF_000732505.1 Cyprinodon variegatus
ATATATATATATATATATATATATATATATATATATATATATATATAATATCAGTAGCTAAACCTAGCCTGTAAATTCTGTGAAATTATTAGTAAAATATGCCCTTTCAAACTTTCAAACTATAAATGTAGTCAGTAAACTACATTAAATATGCACTACAGTGTGCCTGATTTATGAGTATGTTGTGCAACAATCAGCTGTTGAGCCTGCCTCCGGACAGGATTTCCCCTCTGCTGTAGAGCAGCAGGACACTGCCTGTCAGTCTCTATAAGCAATTCCTGTTGAGGTTTGACTCTCTGTCTATTAAAGCAGGACTGCCCTCATTGTATAACCTGCTAAATACATCACTTCCAGTGAGGCTAAACCTCTTAGGTAGTCTATGGAGCAGGAGAGGGTCATGAAGCTGGCTGCTCGATGCTGAATGGCAAGCATACTTAAGGAGTATGTTTTTGACTGACTGTGGTTAGACAGCAAGGAGGTTTTCCTCAGGAGTCGAGATGGAAAATTTATAGTTCATTTAGAGCAGTCATCTTGTTATGAGCTCTTGCCGTGGTTTCTGGAATTCTTTTTTTTTTTTTTTTTTCAGAATGCTTCACAAGAGCTATTTTGACCTGTTATAGTAATTTATCAAAATGAATCACATCTAAATAAAAAAAAGATATAGTTGACAAAATAAACAACCTTTTTGATTTCAAAAACCCTTGGCTTGGCTGTGGTTTCTGGCTCTGCGGCCTTTGCCTCCTGTCCTATGGCTTCGATGTGTTGTCCATCTGCTAGGATAGGGGATGCCGGTTCCAGGAATTGGGCGGTGGTCTCTTACATTGGCAGATTTGGCCCCGCTGTCCCTACTAGGGGCAAACCTGGGGTGGTGTTTGGGGCTCTTCCTGGGCTGCACTACTGCTGTCCTCCCTATGGTGACACCTGTTTCCAGCCCCCTTTTTGTTGTTTTGCTTTTTTTATTATATTATTTTTATTTTATGTATTTTTATTTAAAAAAAAAAAAAAAAAAAAAAAAACAGCGCCTCATCTCATACAGGTATGGAAGCAGACTTCTAGCAGTTACACTATATTTTCTGTTTTCTGTATTTTGTTTTATTTTATCTCTCTTAATGCACTCTTTTCAGTCTCTTTCTCCCTCCCTCTCTCCCCTTAGTTCTTATTCCCTCTTTCTTTCTCACTTCCTTTTCTGTGTTCGTTGTATACCATTTTACTCCCCAAATTATGTTTAATATAGAAGTATCAAAAGTATCAGTTATATCAAATCAAAGTTTATTTATATAGCACTTTACAACAACACCTGCAAGACCAAAGTGCTTCACAGAAAGATAAAAACATTGCAAGATCAGTGAGAACCTGCAGACTGAGGGGCCGTTTGTTCCACAGTTTAGGTGCGGTAACCACAAAGGAACGACCCACTGTTCATACCAGGATCTAGTGATGTCTAGAACTATTTGATCAGCAGACCGGAGAGCTCTGCTGGGGCGATGTACGGTCAAAATTTCAGTTCAACCTTAAAGTCATACTGGTCTGCTTGTCAAAGCAAAGGTGTTGGGCTATGAACTTGCTTTGAAACACTTCAAATATAGTTCTGGGAACACAATTCCAAGAGCTATATTTGCTAAAAAGGACACCAATTAAAAAAAAAAAAAAAAAGGAACAAATTTGAACATTAAAGCATGATTCCTCCCACCAAATATGGTACAAAAAAATATATAGCCAAAAGTCAAAACATTAAGGCCAGTGAGGCTACGTTTTCTTGTTAAGCCAGATACTCACACAAATCATCCATGTTTGTGGTCCTGTGGCTTTTCTAACTGACAGCACTCTTCAGATATATAGCGTTTATTTAAGTATCCTCTGCCATAGCTTAGATGTCCATACTGTTTTTAGGTACGGTATTCAGTAAGTACACCTCGCTGATGAGTATGTTGCGCAATAATGAGCTGTTGAGCCCATGATGGTTTTTACACTTCTGTATTTCCAGTGGACCAACTCCTGTGGTTCCGTTTGTGCGTCAGAGCTATGGGTGTTAAAGAAACAGCGAGTTCAAAGATTTTAGTATGTTTATTAGACAATGCCATTTATTTTGTTAATTTTATTAACATGGTAAAATGTTTCCAATTAATTAATCAGAATGAACAAGCTAAATTCCTGGCCCTAATATGTGTACATATATATACTTTTCAAAATTCTTCCCTAGCAAACAAAGCTCCAGATATATTACCTCTGTACAATTAATGCTTTGAAACTTATTTATTTGAAATCCATCTCACTATTTATGTTTTATATACTTTACCCTTTGTTTAAAAGTCCATGTGAAATTCTTTGTCTAGAAAGTTAGACAAATAGCTTGAGCAATGGTTCTGCATGTCAGTCAACAATGTTCTGAATGTTGGTTGCCTGACAAAAGCGCCTCCAGACTCAGAGCCTTCATGCAAAACAACTGATTTAAAATGTACAACTACCTGTCACTCAGAGCTTTCTTTCTACTATCTCAAAAAAATTATGTGTTTAATAATCTATTAAGGGCAAACTCCCCCTTAATGGTGCACACTCACTGTAATTTGGATGAAACGTTCTCACAGATTAGTACATTAATATGAATGCAGCACTGTGTGCTTTGAGAGAATAATCTGTCCATGTTTGTCTGCAACTGAAAAGACCACGTCTCTATTTCGAACTCGCTGAATGAACATAAATAATTCATTGCATCAACAATAAAATGCTGTCCTTATGAGGACAGTTTTTTCCTGCTTCAGTTATTTTCTCATGGCTTTTGGGAAGGCAAGGAAATAAAAATTAATACATTACTATCAAATCCTGTGTACACAACTACATTTCACCTTAATAAGCTGTGCTGCACTTAAGAAAAAAAAATGTCAGAGAAACAAAATCAGTGTTTGAATATAACTCATAATAAAATCACATGAAATTGGATTTTATTTTTCTTATATAATTTTATGAATGTGCTACACAAACAATCAAACAATATAAAGGGCTATGCTGATGGTCAAAAGACGAAAAATTTAGAAAATTTTCTAAGCTATAGTTGCTAAAATAATACAACATGAAAAGCTTTCCTCGAGTCTTTACTTATCTCTTAAAATTACTTCTATATACCTGATAAATACTTTCAAAAGATCAGTCAGTTTTCCTTTATAAAATGTCAAGAAACACTTTAGTGAACATTTGATTTCAATGTGATCAGTGTTGTATTTGTCAACGATGGGGATGAAGATATTTTGTATACGCTCCTTTTTTTCATGACAATATTGAAGACTGAAAAGCTAAACATAAAACATGACTAGTCAGAGGTTGGAGTTTTAGTCAACGAGACAAGACTAAATAAAAATTAGCGGCTCGTCACTCAACTTAAACTGCATCATTATGCTGTAATCTGCTAAGCAGTATCACCTGTGCTCCTGCATCTTGCTTGATCCTGTTGCCCACCTGCCGCACAGCGTTGCACATGCCTCAGGAGCACAGATGGACCATGGCAGCAGTGGCAGGGTCTGAGAAAATAACTAGGAATTATCCGATACTGCTTCTATCTTCTAGCTGTGCTTGGCAGAAATGCGTCTTTACATGAGCGGAGCTCCGAGTTTGCGCTTCATGGTCCACTTTGATGGTTTGCTCTCAGAAGTATGGCTCTTCCTACTCTCGCTACTTAATAATCTATATGGGGCTGATCATCCTCTGCCAAGTGTAAAAAATCCCTTTACTATCCATATTTTATTTCTTCCAGCTCACAAGAGGTTATACTAAACATCCTTTAATTTCTACCAAAAGGAATCCCTAAATTATATTCAAATCAAATATTTCATTGCATACTGCTTATTTTTGGAAAAAGAGACTGATGAAAAAGTACACAGATCTTTTAATATTTCTCTCTCATTGTTCTAGTTTCTATTTACATAAATATGATGCAAATGTTTCCTTGTATTGCCATTAAAACACATTGTATGTTTCCTTGGAATATGTCAACATTTTTGTTACCATACAGTGCTGGGATGAAATGTCTTCAATGGAGGGAAGAGGAGCCCCAGTGATCCTCTCTGTCTTCTCACTACTCTTTTCACCTTCTTCCAGTCTGAGGCACTGCAGCCTCCATGCCACACAGTGAGACAGCTGGTCAGAACGCTCTCTATGGTGCTTCTGTAGAAGGTGGTGAGGATGGGTGGGGGCAGGTGGGCTCTCCTCATCCTCCACAAGAAGTGCATGTGCTTCTGTGCACTTATGACCAGTGAGGTGGTGTTTACAGTGTAGGTGAGGTTGTCTGTGATGTGCACCCCCAGGAATTTGGTGCTGTTGACCACCTCTACAGCTGAGCTGTTAATGAGCAATGGAGCTGGGTTAGGCTGGTTCTTTCTGAAGTCAACAATGATCTCTGTGTTTTCCACGTTCAGGATCAGGCTGTTATCTTTGCACCAGTCCACCAGCTGCTCTACCTCCTCTCTGTAGTTCTGTTCATTGTCATCACTGATGAGGCCCACCACTGTGGTGTCGTCTGCAAACTTCAAGATGAGGTTTGTGGTGAACCTGGGGACGCAGTCATGGGTCATCAGGGTGAACAATAGGGGACTCAGGACGCAGCCCTGAGGGGAGCCTGTGCTTAGAATGATGACATCAGAGGTGTTCTTGATAAACTGCACAGATAAAGTTTCCTGTTGGACTTTCTCACTTAAAAACATATAAAAACTATGTTTTACCCACTGATAACAGCTAATAGAGCAAAGCTGCTATCTGCTGTTGAACACAGGAGCAGCAGAAACATCAGAAGCATCTGAACACACTATGCTGGACGTCTGACAGCAGAGGCTTTTCTGCTGTATCCAGTGCTTGCGGTCTGAACGTAAAATTATTAATTAAAATAAGGCAAGCGACTCTCTCAATTTCATCTGCCATTGTTACAGGCAAAGAAAGGATAGGGTAGCTCCGCCCAACGCGCTCCAGACCCTCTTTTCGACCCTGCAGCTAGAGCAGCAAAAATCCTTCAGCCAAACATCAGAACTAAACTTGTACAAATAGCATTCCTCTCTGGTTTGTCTGCACAAGCTGCTAGCAATTCACGGAATCTAAGTCTGCCTTCAACTTAGTCCTGATTACTTATCATCTTCTACTTCTTGTCTCAAGCCTGGCTCTCTACACACCAGGTCCGCCACACAACCACCACAATCCTGGATCCAATCAACTCTCCCTGGGAGTGCTCTTCTCTGCTACAGTAAGCTCAGACCAAACTTCATTCAGTTCTGTGCATCTACAAGAATTTCACTTTATGTTTCCTTTCAGAACTCTTGGTTATTCTCTCTGCAAGTTCTCCATTGGATCACATTGATTATTCATTATTCTTCTATTCAAAAAGTATGATTTTAATGATTTTTTTTTCTTCAGGATACCTTTCTTCAAGTAGGTCACAAGACAAGAAAAACATGAGTTCACAGATATCACTAAGGTATACACCCTGATATTAAGATATTTTTGATGAGGACTTAGTATATTACTTGAGTTATTTTAACTGCATAACAATGATAGTTTTAGCTGTATCTGAGCAGTCCCAACTATGTGTTCCAAAGTGGCCAATATACCCGACTCCAAGTACACTGATGTTTTTACAAGTGTTAAGCCATTTTGGAGTAACTGCTAAACAGGGCTTTATGCATGCAAAACCAAACATACATACCATTTCTGTAACTAGAACACCCAGCGGTAAATGTTAAATGAATTTGTATAAGTGCATGTAGTTGTACATAAGACTGCAACACTACCTTGTTTTTGATTATTTAAATCAGCAGCAATATTCATATTTTATTTTATTATTTCTTTTAAATACTACACTAGATGCAATATCTATTAGAACAAATGCTTAGAGAAAAAAAATGTCATAATGAAGGCCTACATTTTCTTCAATTATATGAAATTGCATAATAGCTACTTGATGATTATTTCACATACACAGCCAAGTAAAACCAAGAAGTGAGAGTATTTTATTTAATCTAAAAAGCATATAAGTATAATAATACACCAATGAGACACTTCTCTTAAAACCTTTGAAGGGCTAATAATATTTCATCTACACTTAAAAACTTAAAAACTGAGGCCTGGATGGTACAAAATACATTTAGTGGATATAAAGTAACACATTCAACAGAACAAAAATTACATATCATTGTCAAGAGAAAATAAACAACAGAAATTCTTTATTTCAGAAGTTTAGACATGTCAGGAATATACTGTTGCTTCATTTATTTGTTACTTGCTATTCCAATTATTGAAAAAAAAAACATGGTCTTAACTTTAAGAGCTTAGAATTCTTTGAATAGAGGGAAAGTCACATGTGTTAAACTGTGATAAATGTAATTCACTGATAGCTAGGACAGGTTATATCTAAATTTTGCAAAATGTATTACATGTTTTCTAAGAGTAAGATAAATTCCACTGACTGCTAAGGCTCCCTTGCTTCGGAGTAAAACAGTGATAACCAGGAAATGAGCCGCCATGACTCAGCTTAAGGAAACAGCAGCAAGTTATTATACAGATAATTCAAGTTTAATCTGAGCTGTGCAGGCGTTCACAGCAGCACACATAAACTCCCAGTAGCCTAACGTTATCAAGCACCAGCAAAAAACACAATCGCATCTGTGAAAACTTTGTATATGACTGGAATTACACTGATTGCCCAAAACGCTGCAAGTGATAAAGAAAGAAATTGCAGAGAAGTTTGGTTTATGAACTGTGGGCTGATACAACTCACTAGATCCCATAAAAGAAGAGCATGATATTAATCAAACTAAGCTAAACCTCTGGAGCAAAAGGTCATTTGGAGTTGAGAAAAGGAAAGGTAATAGTTATTCACAAAACAATGACATGAATCCTGACTGACGTACTGAGCTGCAAATGCATTCACATATAACTAGGAAATATATCACAAGATAAAAGATGATAAATGTATTTATTATAGGGACAAAGTCTCAACAAAGACTATAAAAAGAATGAATGTATAGATACTTTT
>NW_015150749.1:96248-97754 GCF_000732505.1 Cyprinodon variegatus
ATATATATATATATATATATATATATATATATATATATATATATATATATATATATATATATATATATATATATATATAGCAAATGCCAGGCATCAAAAACACCACATGTACAAAGAAACAATTGTACTGCTTGTGCAGATTTAGATCGGGCTAGAGGACTGGTTGAACTGCAAAACAACAATTAAAATCTCCAGCCACAATAAGATGGTGCAATACCTATCAGGAATCCGAGAAAAGAAGTTGCTAAAAATTGCATTACCCCAGTTGGGTGCATAAATATTAGAATAATTTGAGTTTCATTAAATTTACCTGTTACCATAATAAATATGCGTAAGGAGTCTGCCACCATTTTAGAAATAGTAAATGGAACAATTTTATGAACAAAGACGGCAGTTCCTCTTGATTTACTATTAAAATTGGAGTGAAACCCTTGCTATCCATCCTTCTTGTAATCTGCAATGATCAACTGTGCATACATCTGTTTCTTGGAAAAAAAGGATATTTACCTGTAGTTTGCTGAGGTGTGCAAGTACCTTCTTACGCTTTACAGGGAGGTTTAGACTTTTAACATTCCAGCTTACCAAGTTTGCTATTGTTAGGAATCCTGTTTGTGTTGGTTGTTTTGTGTTTGTCTCTCCCTCCACCACCAGGTGGTGCCCTGTCCTCGTTAGTCCTCCTGCACACCTGCGGCTCATTGGTTCATCACCTCGGAGTATTTGAGCCGTTGACTGCCACTACCTCGACGCCAGAGTGTTTGCCAGTTTTGGGTACTTTGGGTCATTGAACTAACCGCTGTGAGCTTCCCTTCCACTTCTAGTTCCGGTTCATCAGCTCTCTCTGAGTTTCAAGATTCCACGTCCTGTTGTCCTCATCAATAAACCTGTTAAACTTTCCCTTGGTTCTTTGAGTGGTTCTCTGCATGTGGGTCAAATCCCTTAAAAGCAACATGACAGCTATACAACCTAAAGCTCCTTTAAGCAGCATAGATTTATTAACCACTTTCTGATTTCAGTAAAATTCCACATACAACATTAGGGCACATCCATGTATTTGTTCTATTCCTCTAGCCTGGGGGTAAGCAACCCACAGCTCCAGGACTGCATGTGGCTCTCTATCGTCCCCCTTACAGCTCCCTGGAGCTTTTTCAAAAATGTAGGAAAATCGATTTTTTTTGTTTTTTTTGTTTTAATATTGTGTGCAGGAGGTCATGCAAAAATTAAAAGTATTTTCCAATGCTGTAAACATTTGTAAAATAAATTTAAACAATAATTTGCATCATAGCCATGGAGCTCAGTGTTCATAACTTGCAACCAGCGTGGTGCAGTGCTAGGCAAACAAAGCGACAGATTCATCTTGTGCCATGGATCCCAAATGGAAAAAAAGGAAGATACCTGATGAGACCAGAGGATTCAAAGAAGAATGCACCAAATAATTTGCTTTCATTAGCAATGCAGAAACTCCAGTACTGCTGCTAGTTTGTTGCAAAGATTGAAAAACCGTCCACA
>NW_015150749.1:99564-103293 GCF_000732505.1 Cyprinodon variegatus
GCTGGTGACAGAGGATGTGGGATTTCAGGGTTAGAGAGCTCTGCACTGATGGATGTCACTTCCTGCTTGGTTCTTCATGATTCAATGAACTCCTCAACTTTTTTAGGGCTGCGACCATCCAATCACACCCCAGATTCAGTGGCACATCAGATGTTTGTAAAGTGAGCTCTGACAGGGGGAACGATTTACTGAAGCCATGCGTGCCGCAGAACACTGCCTTTGGTGAGTTCTTATGGCTGCCAAGGGCCCCAACCTGAAAGTGGTTCCCTGTAGCACTGCCTTTATTTGTGTGGAAAGATAGGAGCAATATTGGGGAGGGAGAAGGGGAAAAAAAAGCATATTTCCCACTTTATGGAGGCTGGAGCCACGTGAAAGTCAATCTGACATTTGAGACATTAGTAGTGTATGTATGATGAGTGCATTAATTTTTTCAGGGAACGCTGTCCACCGGCCATTGTCCTTGATAAGAATCAAATTTATTAACTGTCACTACAGTTCTGGACGCATCCACGGGTGTTCATGGGTGGGGGATCCTTTCCCTGTCTTCCAGTTGAAAAGTTTTGATCATTTGCATTAGGAGACCAGCTGACCAGAACCATTCGGATGATATGAATTAATTTCATTTAATTTTGGTTCATACCTCCGTGGTGGCACACAAAAAATGTATCACTCTAAAGTCACAATTGTAACGATAACAGAGGTTAGCACATACAGTGCTTAAAAATCGAACAACATGCCTAGGTCCGCATCCATTTAGCATCCTTGTTTTTGTTTGAGGTCTTGGCCATTGTAGACAGTGGGAGAGATCACAGGCATCTCAATTATCTCATAGACACTAATATTATCATCATAGGGATTTAGAATAGGATATATTCAGTCAAAATGTTACTTGGTGCTGCTCTAAATTTCACTTCATGCTAAATAAGCACACAAGTCGTTGAATTTTGATAGTTGGATATTTGAGCTGTAAAGTTGAGCTCTTTTATCATTGGAAAAAGGAAACTGTATTGTCAGTAGAAACCGTCTTTTGTGGGTTACTGGTATATTGATATGTCAGATTTGCCAAGATGGATGATCACGTGAATACATTCAGATGTATTTTGACTTGGTTCTCAGTGGAGCAGACAGTTCTGGCTGTGGTGGAATGGCACTGACATGTCTAGTGGGACTTGCAGGTGAGACTGAAGGTGGAGCAATCCTGAAGCAGAGATGCAGGCAACAGGTAGACATGACCAGGAATCAGGAATTGATGTCACAGCCAGAGGTTACCAAATACCCTTAGGAAAACCAGATAATCATCTGTGGAGGACAACACAAGAAGGTTGGGACAGGTTTGGACTGAAAGGAACTCTGAGGCATCTCTCCGGGTACTCCGGCTTCCTCCCACAGTCCAAAAACATGACTGTTAGGTCAACTGGCTTCACTAAATTCTCCCTAGGTGTGAGTGTGTGCGTGAATGGCTATATTATTTTGCTTGTATTATTTTACAAGCATAGAAAATATGTATGTAATTAGCATTTTCCTCTCCACAATTCCTACAACATTTGCAGTTTTCATTTTTTTATTCATACTTTCCGGACAAAGGAATTATCTCATAATTATTTTCCTAGTGAACTCTCTCTAAAATAAGGACAGTTTTTTTATGGTGAAAATCTAACCACATTACACACAAATACTTTCTGTGGAGGTAAATGGTCTGCATACAACCCCCCTTCCTTCCCTTTATCAGAGTTACAAATATCATAGGCTCGGCTCTCATTACAAGCCCCATTTCTCACTACAGTCGAGTGTTCATGTTCACACCCGGTTTCCTTATACATCTCAGGGAAGCACTTAATATCTGCAACCCTTCCTATAAGCCTGTCCAATCCATCAAAGCCTTTCACAGGCAATTTCCTTAAAACACAACATATGATTTAATAAAAGATTTCAAGTGAGCAGAAATCAACATTGGCAATGGGTGTGGCCACACCACAGTGGTTTTGCTGATACAATTAACAACATTTACTTAATATTGATAGATGGAAAACAATTAGTGATTTATAGTGACCTGCTGGGTACTTACTCATACTCATATTTGTCATCTTGATTTTTCTGGGACCGGTTCCTGGAGGCAACAGTCTCAGCAGAGACTCATAAAGGTATAGTGGAGGATGTTCTTTTTCCAGGTAGATGGTCAAAATAAGTGGTCCTCCTAAATGTCAATCATACTAGTGATTTGTTTACGTAAGACCATCCTATATGCTCATCCCCATTTATCTTACTGTTGGTGGGTCTGACAAAGTTATAAAAATTTCACATTTTCTTCAGAAAGTGAGCATTCCCCTTCAGGACCAGGTACAGAGTTGTGCATGTGCATTTATTTCTAAATTGGAAAAGGCAGGTCTTTTTAAAAAATCACGAAAATCCTCCACTATACACTATTCAGATTTCTCTCTCCTGAGATACCTCCTCTAGCACTGCTGGGGGAACTCCAAGTAGCTCCCCGGCCAGCCGAGAGAAAAAGTCCCTCCAGCGTATCCTGGACCCTCCCCTGGGGAGGCATGGAGGACAAGCAGCCCTACTGTGAACCACTACTTGGTGACCGAGTTCCTTACCCTAGCTCTAAATGAGTACGCATCTGCCAAACAGTGAAAGCTAATTTCAACCGAAATTCTCGTTCTTTTGATCATGATCCAGATTTTATAACCATAGGTGAGGGTAGTAAAGTAGACCAACCGGTAAATCAAGAGCTTTGCCTTTTCGCTTACATCTCTCTTCATCTAGATTGACTTGTACAGCGTCCTGCTGGTTACTTCAAATGTCCACATTTGCTGTGTTCTCAAACTTGTCAAATTGATGATCTATTTCATGTTAATCATTAAAGACTATGTTATTAACACTATAAATAAATTAAAGCCCATTTGGGGATCCAAACAACAAGCTATGGAAATATTGATTTGTATTTGCCAAATCAAAGTTGAAACATTTTCACCAAACTAGGATAAATTAATTTAACAAAGATAAGTTCAAACAACAGCTTCAGATCACTGATAAAGTATATCCTAAGTGAACGAAAAAAAAAAAAAAAACTTCTCGCAAAATTTATGAGGGAACTGGTTTTCATCACAAGCATGTATAAATCCTTCAATCAACACATTTGCAGGCTGCAATAGGTAAGTCACAGCACTAACTTACTTTTTGGGGCTCTTATTTATGTATTTTTTACAGGTTGCTGTAGGTAAGTATAAACTACCCATGCATAAGGTGGCAATATATCTCAGTTTTTTAAATTCATTTCAAACTCTGAGGAGAGTCAATCCAAGAAAGGCCCCAGGCCCAGATAACATGCCAGGGCGGGTGTACACGGAGTGTGCAGCTCAGCTGGCTGGTGTCCTCACAGACATTTTAACACCTCGCCGGACCAATACATAGTGTCAGCATGCTTTAAGTCTGCCATCATCATTCTGGTCCCAAAGAAGCCTCAGGACACCTCACTCAATGACTACCGGCCTGTCACACTGACTCTTATCATGATGAAGTGTTTGCTGGTTAAAGAAGACATTGTTGCCAGTCCTCCCAAACATTTGACCCATTCCAGTTTGCCTACAGATAAACCCACTCTACTGAAGACGCCATCTACTCTGCTCTTCACCTGAGTTTAGGACACCTAGAAGAGAAGAATACCCATGTGCGGATGCTGTTCCTGGACTGTTAGAGTGATATCTATCCTGTGTTTCAACCAGAAGG
>NW_015150749.1:104431-107563 GCF_000732505.1 Cyprinodon variegatus
TAGTGTTATGAACTAAATTTACAGCTGAATATGCACCAAAAATAATATACAGGTGGATATTACTATAAAAAGGGTTTTTACAGTTATGTACAACAGCATATATACAGATGGATTTCACTATAAATTAATAAATAAAGTTTGGACAGAAGCTATCTAAATTAAAGTGCAGTGGAAGGTAATTGCATATTACAGTTAAAGTAGGTTATTGCAAATGTATATTTAAACAATTGGTACTGTGAATAAACAGTCAGCAGTGCAAATCAATATTCAGCCAAGGTGAGTAGTGCAAGATGGATGTAAACAGTTGTTACAATAGTAACAGTCAGGAGTGCAGGTGAACATTACAGTCTTGTAAAAAAACAGAATATCAAAATGGTGGTGGGTGTGAGGAACGAGAGGAGAGTCTATCAGTGTGAGTTAGAGTTCAGTAAAGAGACAGCTCTGGGGAAAAAGCTGTTCTTTAGTCTGCTGGTTCTGGTCTGGAGGCACCTGAAACGCCTGCCGAGGTGTATACAAAATGACAGTAAAAGTTATGTAAGTTTAACTTATCTTTCTATTATTTTTTTAAGCAGGCTTTTACTGTTTGTCGGTATCGTGCATTTCATAAGCAGTCATTGTCATCCATTCCTGCTCTTCTCAAATGCATCTCTCTGGCATTATGTAGCTTATTCCACGCATGAACAGGCTTCTCACATGCAGGCCTCTTACCATCTTCCTGGAAGATTTGTGTTGCAGACTTCTGTTCCAACAAAAAAATACCAAAATTTCCAACAAAGGCCCTTTGTGGTAACAAGTGGTTTTTGTTTTTGTACGCACTTCCAGCTTGACTTATTGTAAAAGCAAAAAAAAAAAAAAAAATTATTAAAAATGTCTTATAACTTAGTAGACATGAAATTTAATGATTTAAGCTCCCAAAAAAGACATTTCTAACTTAGATTTACCTGCTTACACAGATAAACTGCCTTCAGCACCAACGTCTTCTCATGGGGTCTGAAGTGGAAAGACTTAATAGTATCTTCGTGTCAGTAAAACTTTTTTCTCCATATGAGTCTCTCCAGGTGGAAATGACTTCCACATCTATGATGAGTTTATGTCGCTATATGAATCGCAGTGTAATGTTTTGGATTTTTCCATATGATAAAATATGTCCATTTATTGATTCAAATGAAACACTAAAAAAATGATTATACATGTATCACTGTCTTTTGTCTCTATTTTTTTTAGGAAAGTTGGTAATCTTGTTTAAGAAGTATTAGATAATAAAACGTTTTGTTAGAGCGTCAGAAAAAAAAGCTGAGATTCTTTTATCACTGTTCATTCATGGTACTATAGTTGCCTCTTATTTAAAATAAATAAGGACAAAATACATTTAGAGGTTTACTAACCGACTCTCACAACTGCTGAAAAAATTATTAGTATAGGTCACTGTGCCCATTGTATTAGTCATGTCCAATTAGTCTAATGTCTTGTTTACATAGATGGCAATAATACACTTTTTTTTTCTTTTGAGATTAGTAAAGTGTTCTTTAATTTGACTGAGTTCAAAACAACATTTAACATTTGAAAAAAACAGAAAAAGAGTGACTGAATTGAATTTGATATTAGTGTTCAGTATTCAGCACACCATATCAACACATAAAAACTTGTAATCTCTACTTTTAATGAAATCCTAGGATCCTCTCTCTGTTGACATCTCATGTTTAAGGGTTATTTTTATATAGCATAAAGCAGATTTCAGAGATCAGCACATACATTACAGAAAACTTGGTATTCTACACAATAAATATAATCAAACTGAAACCATGATAAAATGCCTTAATGGGCTGTCTGGGAGCGTGAATACTGATCTGAATGCTAATATAGACAGCTTAATGACAAAGTTGTTTGGATCTGTTTTGAATCAGCTATTTAGACTCCCTCTGCCTTTTTCATACTTTCACTCTATGTCTCTCTAGAGGTTTAAAATGTTAAGACTAATTTGGTCTTTTGCTAAACCACTTTTAGTATAAAAGTATTATATTTGAAATTCAATTTAATTCAGGTTATTTATATAACTCCCTTTCCCAAACCCATCATCTCATGGGGATTTATAGAGACAATACAGTCAGATAGGTTAACAGCTTATTGCATACAGTCATTGACTTGCAAGACATGCTCCTCCTGGATGAGCTTGCGGTGACAATTTTTTCTTGCATTTAGTCAACAATTCCCAGCATGCATGCAGCAACAGTGGAGAGGAAAAACTCTTTTTCAGCAGAAGAAAAACTCTAGCAGAACCAGGCCCGGTGTGAGTGGTCATCTGCCGAGGCCGACTAGAGTTCAATGAGATAGAAGCAGACATACAAACCAACCTTGAGAGCTAATCTGTTTGCAGGGGGTGTCTCACTTGGTTCCCAAGCTACTTTTCATATTTCCTAATTATGTTTCCATGTTTATCATGCATTTTTTCCTTTTTATTTCAAAAGACTTATTAGGATTTAGGACACTGGTACTATGGGTGAAGCATTTATCTTTGGTATATTTAAACAACAAGCCGAGCACAATGTTCCACCTTCAACATCTGTCTGCCTTCCTCCATTTATTCCAAGCCTTCAATCCCATCATCCCACAGATCTTCATGCGCCCCTCTCTCAGACAGAGGGGCATTTGCATCTAGAACTTTCTGACCTACAGACCTTTAGAACCTACAGACATATGGACTGTATCCATAACAATGTCTCCACCTCCATCGCCCTTAGTGCTGTCTCACCCCAGAGTTGCATGCATTACCCACTCTTGTTTAACATAAAACTGCATGGAAGGAAAGTGAAGTTTAAAGATGAGACAGCAGTAGCAGGCGGCATCACATATGCATCAAGGGGACAATGGAGATGTTGGTGGGTTTTAGATGGGACAAGGATCCTTTTTTGTGTGTGTGTGTCCTGTTTTGCCAATATGGCTCTAGGAATAGAATTCCTGGAGCTGGATAATCACTTTACAGTTTTGCTTTCACAAGCAGACCATTGTGACTGTTCTGCTTGATACTTGTGTTGTGATTTTCTGTTTATTCAACTCCCATTCAAGCTGGATGCCATATTAATGTTGTGAATAACTGTTATATTCATTTCCCAGCCAGCTGGGAATTCATGTTTT
>NW_015150749.1:109368-110340 GCF_000732505.1 Cyprinodon variegatus
GGAATTAATATTTTCTGATACTATATGATGCTTATTGTCCTTCCCCGGTAGGGGTGGTAAATATCTTATTTAATCAGATATTATTTGGGCTGTTGTGTTGTGTTGTGCTGGTAGGGCGTGTGTTTATGAACACACACCCTACTAGCTGTGTGTTCATAGAACAATAAAGTGATTCTGGCTCAAATCATGGTCAAACAAATAATTCTGCACATACATGGAATAAATTCACCACAACTTCTGCTCAAAATATAAGACTTTTAAAGAAATTGGAATGTTTTCAGACCCATTCACAATGCAAATCCATGAGGTGAATAAAACATTATTTGGGCAAATAATGTTTTATTGAATGATTTGGTTAATCAAGAACCAAAAACCTTTAGTTAAATGAGTCTTTACCCTCTTTGAAATAGCTAGAAGCGAATAGACATCAGGATTCCATTAACTGACTCTTGGTCATACTTGGTAATCGAAATGTAATGAGCATCTGAGGAAAACATGAACATTAATGGTATATCAGTGTTTAAACCCTTAGTGAAATAAAGCTTGTCCAAGCTTCAACAAAAGCTCAAAACATATTACTGTAGCATAGCATAGCACACAGTCCATCCTGTTAGCTTTGTCTTTACTCATCAGTAAACACATGAAATGATAAAAATCATCAAAAGACATATTGTTTGTTCTGTCCCTAATTGTGCAAGACCTGCAAACTTTTTGTCCATGTCCATTTGGAAGGCTTAAGTTTTCATCCAGCAGCAGCTTAAGCAGGCGGGCTCACAGCAAGGAAGGCTTTCTTGCCCATGTGGCTCACACCAAGGGATCCTTAGGAGCCTTTCTCATCCAGTCTGGCTCTGTAAGTTCTGAAACTCAAGAGAAATATGTCGCAAAAAGTCTATTTTTCCATAGTCTGGTTCTGAAAAGTCAACCCTCCCCTTATTCTTGGTCATTCTGGAGATCTGGGCTTTTTGCCTGGGT
>NW_015150749.1:113762-116113 GCF_000732505.1 Cyprinodon variegatus
AAAGAGATACAGAAAGGAAAGAGTGCATGAAAAGAGAGAAAATGAAAGAACATAATGTTTCTGTCTATGATTTATTAAAACTATATTCAACACAGGATGACGAAGCACTTTGACCCACATGCTGCGTGACTCTTAGGAGACGAGGGATCCCTTTTCACGAAGCAGTTTACTGAAAACTGTTTTTTTTAAACCTAAAAACACAGCAACTCTGACTTTTCCGTTTCAGAAGGAGAGTTAACTCAACCCTTTCAATCACCATAGTAACACTGTCCCTAGAGCTAACCTGGACGGTAGCAGGTTTCCTTCAGTAAACCCGAAGTGTCCTTTGTCGCCACTCTCCTTCCAGCCAATCACGTAGTTTTATTTACTGATTTAGTAGTTTGTCGTAGGTTTGTGCAAAAAAAAATATATATATATATAGTTATATTAAACTACATTAAGAACTACTGACATTATTTTAAGATTACGCATAAATAGATTAATTAATTCTGTGGGGTAAAATGAATTACTTTAGGGTTTTAAACAATCTAGAATAAACATTCTGAATGTCTATAAATTACTTTCAGATCTTCTTACTTCAGATCATAATTCTAACATTACTTGTCAAGATCGGCATTATTTGAACTATGAAAACATTTGTTTCATATATTAAATACATACTCAGTCAAGCTGATAAATGTCAGAACTTAAAATAACATTTGTGTAAATACTTCTACATACATAAATCTTAATTCTTACTAGTATAATTGTGTGTTTTTTTACTTTCTAAAATTATGTTTCTGCTACAAAAATGTAATTTATAAAAAATATTATTACAGTTCAGTCTAGGAGTGTGGTTTTTATCAGGAAGAATCTTATTTTATTGATTTACAAATAGAGCAGTGCTTTTAATAAATGTAAAAACCACCTGCCATAGTCCACTTCATATAAACCTACACATTAACTTGAGCAACAATGTTCTCCTTAACCATCTTCCTCTCCTTTGCAGCTAGAATGCTGTTTCCCTATGGGATGAAAATAGGACTTACTGTTGCCTGTTGTCATGTTTACTCGTCGAATCGGTGCTACACTGAAAATGGATTTTCATACTTGTTACGCACATGCTGAGTGGAGTTAATTAAAATAATTCATAGCATAGTATTATGCTAGATCAATCGAGAGTTGCAGATTTGAATTTAAGTTTGTTAAACCTGCTGCATGAAACAAAACCCTGGATCAGTTTGAGCAATGTTTATTGAAGAAAGGAATTTTTTGAAGGGTTCACACGAAGGGGATGGCTCTCTGCGAAAAGAACGTAGGTTAGAGATTGGTCTGGAAGAATTCAATTAAATTTTTCAATTCAGTTTACTTATATAGCGCCAATTCACAACACATGCCATCTCAAGGCACTTTACAGTTCAATCAGATCATACAGTCAAATTGATTTAGTTTTCTATCTAAGGAAAACCAGTTGATTGCATTGACTTATTGACTCAAATACAGTACAATCCCTCACACCAAGCATGCCTGTAGTGACAGTGGAGAAAAAAAAACTCCCTTTTAACAGGAAGAAACCTCCAGCAGAACCAGTTATACATTTTAAAGAATCTGCTTTACTTTCTCTCTCCTCTGTATCGCTGAGCAGAGTGCAAAAGCTTAGCTTATTCCCCTTCACAGGTTGATGATTTTGTTGATGGGGTTGCTAGTTCTCTGCGTACTGCCTTAGACAACACAGCTCCTTTGAAAATGAAAACCGTTAAAAATAGAAAGCTTGCTCCTTGGTTTAATACAGAGCTGCGCACTTTGAAGCAAAATGCTAGGAAACTAGAGAGAAAATATCCCTCCACAGGCCTGCGGGAGTCCTTCCTAGTCTGGAAAAATTGTTTACTGCTGTATAAGAAGACCCTTTGTAAAGCACGAGCAGCATACTTCTACTCATTAATAGAGGAGAATAAGAATAATCCTAGATTTCTTTTTAAAACAGTTGCCAAACTCACCGAGCTTAGTTGAACCGTCCATTCCACCTACTCTTAAAAGTTATGATTTTATGGGATTCTTTATAAATAAGATTGGTCTTATTAAAACTAAGATCATTAGCACTGAGGTAGTCATGGAATCTGAACCGGGTTTAGACTGCTTTGATCCTGTTGAACTTTTAGAGTTAGCAATATTATTGTCTTCATCTAAGCCTTCAACTTGTATGTTAGATCCAGTTCCAACCAGGTTATTTAAGGAGGTATTCCCTTTGATCTCCTCCTCCATTTTAGATGTGATTAATCTATCTCTGTTGCAGGGATTATGTACCTAAAGCTTTTAAGGTTGCTGTAATTAAAGCAGATGACTTGGTCAATTATAGTCCCAAATACAATCTT
>NW_015150749.1:117167-120236 GCF_000732505.1 Cyprinodon variegatus
CTCTCAATCTGCAGGTTTACTAGTGGTTCCTAGAATTTCTAAAAATAGAATGGGAGGCAGATCTTTTAGTTATCAGGCTCCTCTACTGTGGAACCAACTATCAGTTTTGGTCCGTGAGGCAGACACCCTGTCTTGTTAGTTCAATCTCTAACGTTATGCTCTCTCTGCTTTTTCTCAGAGTAGCTTTGCCTCATCTGTTCCTGTTTGGCTGTGACGCCATCCTGGAGAGAAATATCAGCTGTGCTGTTTCCATCAACACGCTTGTTTATAGATGCAGGAGATCGGCCTGTTTTCCAGTGTAGTTTTTTTTTTTTTCCAGAATGATTTTGGATCTCTGAATTCGCTAAGAGAGGTGATCATACTCTGTCATGCAGCGTAAAGCATTGCAGGGAGAAAGAGTGCGGGTTCAGTAGGGGAGTAGGTTTGTGTGGTGAACCAAAATCCAGAGGGAGGCAGGTGCAGCAATGGAGGGTAAACAGACAGACAGATTAATTAGATAGGCTGATATCCTGGCTAGAATGAGGCAAATCTTAAAGAAATGACTGGTTTGGGAGTGAACACCTTGGATATCATGAGGAAGATTCAGTGGAACACTTAAAGAAACAGACATGACCAGCAGAATTCAAACGAATTCAAAAGAAAAGTGATTCTAAGAGGTTAGGCTGCTCCACAGAAAGCTAGAGGTACAACGTTAGTTGACACTCAGCCTAAGAATGATCCAGATACCCAGTGTTGCATTTATCAGCTCATTACCACCGTACGGGTAGCTGCAGCTGTCAGAAAACTCCATCTAACCAAAACATACACACATAGACTATTACAGTATGATTAATATAACAGAACACAACCAAGGGTGAGTCGTTTCCTCTGTCTAATTTTTTATCATGCATAAAATAAATTTTTCAGTAACCTGTTAAGCTGTTAATGAGGTTAAACACATACTAATGCAAAAATCCATCCATTTTCTGTCACGCTTATCCCAAGCTGGGTCGCGAGGGGTGCTGGTGCCAGCTGTCTACAGGCGAGAGGCGGGGTCCAGACTGCATCGCAGTCATGCAAAAATCCTGCTAGTCAAAGTGCAATCTTTCACCTAAAACTCTGCAGCCTTTTAGATTTTTAGCCATTGTTTTTTGTTTTTTTTTCTTTTTGTTGCTAAACGGAAACAGAATTAATTCTTATTGATTATGAATTGGACTATTTTTCCTAAAATCTCTTCACTGCCACCATTGTTCTTTATCATATAGCCAAACATGTTTTGACATTTAAGGATTTCAGTCAATTAAACTGCCTTATCAAGTGTCTTCACTACTGTACATGAAACTGAACTGAAATTTCTTAGTGGGATTGTTACAGTCCGCCAGTTTTCTATAGCACTAGCTGATAATCCAGGGTTCATCATCACATAAGGAATCTGGCAAGAGCAAAGCTGTGTTCCAATATAGTGCAGTGTTTAAAGATAAAATATATTACTGTCCACATTGTTTCTTGGGTTAACTGTTGAAGCTTGGAGTTAAGGAAATATGGGAAATTTAAATGTGTGTAAGATAAATCTCCCAGAAGAAAGCTCATTCTTCCCTTCCCATGGTGACTGGTATTGGACATCAAAGTAAAATCCAATTAGGAACCGCCGTCTCAAATTAAATGCTACAGCTCTCACCCTCACCCCCTCTGCTTTACTTTGTACCTCCTCTGGCCTGTTTCTAAAGCATTTCCCTTATGTTATACTTACTGTATGTTTGCAGATTGGCTTAAGTTTAGCCCCATACAAAAGTTTTACTGGTTCTTTTAACTTAAATTACTTTGAATGTACTTTGATAATGAAACAGCTCCCTTGGGACCATATTAAACAAATTTCCTGCAAAACATTTTATCAGTAAAACTGTAAACTAAATACTGGTGCAAAACCATCACAAAAAGCAATATATAAATTTTTTTTCAATGAAAAACAGTTCTCTGTTCCTATCTCTTGTCAACCAGTTTTGCAGTTTTTTATGAGCTTAGGATTAACTTTTAATAGTGTCTTGAAGCTGTATGAAATGGACATTAAAATACAGCAGACATTTAATGAATTGGATTAATACAAAAGTGCTCTTTTCTGATAATTTATTAGAGCTCTGTGTTGCATTTAATACAGCTGATCACAATATTCTTTAAAAATGTTTCAACATTCTGTAGGAATTAAGGGAACAGTGCTAGGCTGGTTTAAATTGTATTTATCTGACAGATTTCCGTTTGTTTATGTTAGGATAAATCTTCCTCATTATCATTACCTGTGGAGTTTCCCAGGGTCAGTGCTAGTGCCCATTATCTTTACCACACACAGTACATGATCCTGATGTCTCCCAAAAGATGGGTAAGACACAAAAGGTAATCATTAAAGATATTGGCTGTTTAGAGTACTCTTCAGATGCATGTTAAAAAAGGTAAGAGAAGGAAAAATATGTAGTTTGGTTTAAGTGGATATTGTTTTATTGAAGACACATAAAACATGGGCTATAGGCCATAGAAAATATTATATACTTTTAAGCATTTTGTTTTGTGTTCTTCCTAGAAAGCCAGGGCAGGGACAATTCAACTTGGAGAGGCTCACACAGCGAAAAGCTGCAATTAGAAAGTATTGTTCAATTAATTTTTACAAGTAACATGGTCACATTCTTCAAAATGTTTCTACTGTATTTAAGGAAAACCAGATGATTGCAAGGACTCTTTGCAATCCCTCCTATTGAACATTCATGTAGCAACAGTGGAGAATAAAACTCCCTTTTAACATGAAGAAACCTACAGCAGAACCAGGCTCAGTGTTAGCGGCCATGTGCTGAGGCCGACTGGGGTTTGAGGAGACAGAAGCAGATAATGGCATAAATGAAATAAAATCTATAAGTAGTCCTTTAGGGTCCGGACGCTGATGGTGGAATAAGCCAGGAGGTGAGCTGGACTGAAAATAGACTAAGAGTGGGAGGGGATTGGTGAAAAATTTGCAAGAGAGAGAAGATAAGCCAGGAGCTAATGGAGGGGATCTTGAACAATGGTTTCATAGAAGGTGCGGCTCCGAGTTGATAAGCTGTAGCT
>NW_015150749.1:121007-121905 GCF_000732505.1 Cyprinodon variegatus
TGGGGGGACTCTGTTTCCGAGGCCTTGCTGCCAATAAAGGTGCTGCTCTTTTAGTAAGAAAAACAAAAGAAAGGGATCACAACAGGTCAGATGAGGATCATTTTTCATACTTTATCCTTAGCAGGATACAGTTTGAGACTGCAAAAAATAACCCTAGTAACAGGTTGGACAACTGTCAGATATTTTCCACTGCTTCGCTAACATTCTTGGAAGAAACCTTGTGTGGAAACATAGACAACAGTAGGAAAGAGAGCTTTTTGCAGTATGTTTCAAAAGAAGAAAGGAAAACTCTGGAACTTGCAATGAGTTGCTTTGAACCTTGTGACAAAGATGACCTTGTTGATCTGCTAGATGCACACAATTGCCACAATATTGCTGGGCACAAGACCTTGATCCAGACACCAATGTTTTTTTATTGATAGTTGGAGGCCCATCTTAAAATCTCTTTTTTTTTTTTTTTACGGCACTAGTGGCTCATTTTTATGGACAGTAGGGTGACAGGAAAGGGAGTATGAGAGAGACATGCGGGAAAGGACCACAAGCTGGATTCGAACCCCAGTCGCCTGCGTCAAGGAGTAAGGCCTGTGTCAACATATTCTCATTATCAGTACGTATGAAATCGTACGAAAAGTTATGCACAGTATTTCGTACGTTTTGGACGTTTTTCCTCGGAAATACAGATCAGTGCGCATGCGCAGCCAGACAGACAAAAAAGCAGATCCGCGGACGGACGTAAAACTGGTAAAAACTGTGCAATAATCACTTCTTCAGGTCTCTAACTAGGTTGCTTGTTGTTTTGTATCTTATGGTTAGGCTTAGGGTCAGGGTTAGGGCTAATTGTATGTTAAATTCGATGTTATTTAATGGTGCATAAAATGCGCATGCACGAGGATATCTT
>NW_015150749.1:122201-124277 GCF_000732505.1 Cyprinodon variegatus
AAACGAAATTACGGTCCATAACTTTTCGTCCGATTTCATACAAACTAATAATTAGAATACACTTCCTCTGTATATGGGTCGTGTCCGGTAACCACAGCGACACCAAAGCACACCCCATCTTAAAATATCTTAAAGCTAATTTATTTCCACACAAGCTTGTGGAAATAATTTCGGAATGGATCGCAACCCCAAAACATGTTCAGCAGCTTTTGAAATTTCCAGAAGACATGACAGCACATGACAATGTGGCCAAACATCTGAAGAGATACATCAGGGAATCTGACAAAGGCTTTTTAGAGGCTTTTCTGCATTTCTGCATAGAGGCAGATATTCTCCATGGGCCAAACATTACTGTTCAATTCATAGAGACGACTACATTCCAGAGTTGACCTTAACCTCATACCCGTGGGTGTCTGCTGATGCCTGTGAATTATCAAAACTACCCAGACCTCCGCACTGATTTTGACCTTGTTCTTCAAAGTGGAGTGTGGGTAGACATTATATGAAAACCTAGGATACATAAAAAGTAAAGGAACAGCTCTCAAATGAACAGCCACCATATCAACTTCCGCTTAAAATCTGGCACACAAACAGTAAACCAATTCTTAAAAATATTTTTAAAATATGTTATATACTGTGTATTTCTGTTAATTGAAGAGTACAAAATTATTCTTGTCAATGACACATTGCCAATGTTTAATAGGTAATGCATTCTGAATAGAGAAACACAACTATTCAAATTAAACCTTTGATTTTCATTGTCTTACTTTCAGCTTTAAAATTGCTCATCTGCATTCCAGTATCAACTCAAGCCAGTTTATTTTTTGTAAGAGAAATGTTGCAAAGTGAGAATTCTGGTTGGTTGAGATCTACTATAAAACAATATAGATCAGAGATTGAAAATAAGTATTATTGTAGCTGTTAGTAACATATGATTTATATATGACATATGATTTTCTTTTGCCAAGACTGCTTTTCTGCTGTCATGTTCACTTATTAATAAAGAGTTATTTGAGTAGGATTTGTGTATTCATCCCATTCCAATACTGTCATGATTTGGTTTGGAAGTTTTTGTGAGGACCCAAATGTAGAGGTTGAGAGACAAGGGTGAGTTCTTTGATGATTTAATGGGATAACACAAATAGCAAAAACAGGAATCCAAAAATCCAACTTCAAAATGTTAAACAAAAACAGGTATCCAAAAAATCCAACATAAAAATTAAACACTAACCAGAACCATGGAGACATCAGGGGAAAACTATTACAAGGAGCCAGGGTGAGACAAAGTAAGACAAGGAACCAGCACAGAGGGACTGCAGAGGGAGTGTATTTATGGCTGACTGAACAAAGGCAGGACTAACGAGCTGATAAGGAGCAGGTGTGAGTAGAGCTGACGAGGAAGCAAAGGGAAAAGAAAACAAAAGGGGGCAACAGAGGACAAGCAAAGAAAAAAGTAAGACACTTAAAGATCGTTACAAATACACTAAGTGCTTGTATAATAGTTTTGTAACACTCACATTCAATACATAACTTAGCATCTTAAAGTTTAATAGAAGGATAGGTTATTTTTCTGGTCTATAATGGTTAAGGCTCTCCTTGCCCACCCAACTCCTAGCTCATCTGGATGTGTTATTTTATCAGTTCCCTGAGTCAGATTCATACATCGAGAAGCTGTGTTCAGCTTCTATGCTCCACATGTATGGAGCAAACTCCAAGAATGCCTCAGATCAGCTGAAACACTCAGTTTATTTAAATCCAAGTTAAAGACCCACCTCTTCTAAGCAGCAATTACATAGATTGTTTCAGTAGTGTTTCTTTTAAGATACATCTTTAATTTCTTCAAGTTGTACTTTTTATTCTTTTATTCTCTATGTTTTTATTCCTGCACCCTGCTGTAATGCTTTTAATGTTTTATGACTTTGACTTTTATAACATATGAAATGTGATATAAAACTAAACTTAAATTTGGAATAATACATAAATAACAAAATTGTAGATTTAAGTAAGCAATACTTTTATTATTTGACAAAACAACTGAAAAGCTGTATCACATTCACAAACCAGTTTTACAACTTC
>NW_015150749.1:126173-127362 GCF_000732505.1 Cyprinodon variegatus
CAACTTCCAACAGATTTGCATATATTTAGCATTTGGCATTGTCTTTTTTTTGATGAGAAACATCACATTCAAATAATCTAGCAGATTTAAAGAAACACAATGTCCTGTAAAATATTGTCATCCTAACTAAAGGAATTCAACCCTCATTTGATATGAGGAAAAATAAACAGCGAAACAGCAACAATTACCTAACAAAGGAAATTAATAAACAATATATTTTATGTTATAATAACTGTTATAGCAACAGAATTGTATATATTTAGTGGCATTGTCTTTTTGTGATGAGAAACCATACATTCAAATTATCTAGCAGATTTAAAAAAAAAAACACAATGTCCTATAAAACATTGACATCCTAACTAAAAGAATGCAACCCTCATGATATGAGTAAAATAAAATGCGAAACAGCAACATTTACCTAACAAAGGAAATTAATAAACTATACATTTTTATGTTATAATAACTTAAGTTACTCAGCCAAATGAAAAAAAATCATGCATGCATGTGATGACATTTAAACGTATATAGATTTTCCAGGCACGATTGTTAGAATCAGCCCCCTACATCTTTTACCACAAACATATTTTTAAAAGATGTATGCAAGGAAATTTGAGGTTTATTCTTCGGTTTCATGAAATATTTTCCTATTATTACTTTCTTATCTTTCTTATTATCCATTGCAGTATTGGGAAGTACTCCAGCCAGCCATTCATTCTAACTGCTTATGCCACTGACACAGTATCTCTAAAGTTTTCCGTAAAAGTTTAAAAAAAACAATCCACTGGACTTGGTTTCCAAGGTTTGAAGACGTTTTGCTTCACGTCCCGGAAGCTTTCTCAATTCAAATGTCTTTAACATTATATATATAACTTTTACGGAATGGCTATGACCTGGATGACTGAGAATCTTCATCAGACTCTAAAGTTTGTTTAACAGCGTAAAACAAATGTATACGTACATAAGGCTGGTTGTGCTGCAGGTGGAGACAGGAAAATACAGAACTTGAATCTTCCTCTCTGTACGTAACTGCGTAGCTGCTCGATCACTTTAACATGAGGGGTACAGAGGCTCTCACCTGCGGAAGCTGCCTCAAGCCACAGGAACAGCTTCATTTTAGATCACCCTCACCTGCAAAAGCCTGAGAAGGCGGTAAAACAGCTTGTAAGCCCTCTGATGGAGCAAATAACTC